>NC_060125.1:388707855-389010886 GCF_021461395.2 Schistocerca americana
GGTGGTAGCGGTCACAGCCGTGGTCGTATCCAGGAAATGGCGCCTCTGGAGCGAGATAGACAAGCTCCCTGGAGCGGTGGCCATACCCTTGCTGGGCAATACCTACAACGTTCTCTTCCTCCCTCGTGAAGGTAAGGGACGCATAGTGTGGCGGGATACACAACGTCTTTTAATCATTTTATGCCCTATCCTGATCAAGTTTAATATATTTGTATCCCGTTTTCTCAGGAACCATCCAAGGTAACAAAACAAAAATTTACCAAGGTATAGAGTCATATGTAATACCCTCACTAATCTACTAAAATACATCTAATCAGAATATGAATATTTTATGGAGGGTATTAAAATTAACGTCATTTTAAAAAATATATTTTTTATTATCAAACTGTGAATGCTATCTCCAAAGCCTTAGCTTAAGCAGTTTCTGACATAATGGGAAACATCTGCAAAAAAAAGCAGTTTTTCAGAAATCGCACTTTAAAGCTGAAGTACAGAAAAACTCAATATTGAACGAAGAGACAGTCTAAAACTCCACAGATTTGTGATCTTTATTTTCTTGAGGATCAACCATATCAGTGTCTAGGGATCATGCGACTTGGGTCGTACTTTTTACCACAATTTCTGCCTTGCAAACTCGCTTCTTGTAGGATTGCTTCTGCATTTTGGCCAGACTTAATTCGAAATTACTTCAGAATATTTATACTGCCAGCATTTTCATCACTGATGGTGATGACAGCATTATTGACCGCCGTCTTCAGTGACCAAATACACACAGGGTAAGGTGCAATGCGTCTTACAAAACGTGGATCATACCATGCATTACAGCACAAACAGGAAGTGATATCACAGCAACTAATGTAGCCAGGCTGTGCAGCAGAATGCTTATTGTAAATCAACATAAATCGCCGCCTTCTAGAGCAGTTACCGAGATACCTTGGCGTAACTGAACAGGGTCTCATGGAACCTGTAGAAGTTAATTGTGCTGTAAATTATTTCAAAATAACTTAAAATACTTACAGTCATCCAAAATTAACGAAACAGACGTCAAACTAAAGACAAAACTCCAAAGAACAGTTTTCCTTAAAAAAAGTAAAAATCGACATTTTATATCCACAACACATTTTGTACTCCACTCAACTCAGAGGAGCATATAACAATCGGAATTATACTGTCGTGATTTGTTGAGGACATCCACGGCTAAGACTAAAACGAAACAAACTTTTGGAATAAGAACTTGTACAGAGTTAAAATTCTTTATTCCCACACTCAGTAGGCAGATGAACCGTCAATAAAAATAAGAAAGTAGGTTAGAAGAATAATAATCGAATTTTCCTGTATATCGAAAAAAAATTTGTTTTACTGAAAGTCCATCAGGAGACAGTACAGCATGCTTAGTTCCTATACCAGATGGCTATTTCGTTTCGCGGAAGATGTAATTGTCTCTGTTAGGACGTACTTATTTCTTCGAGCCGTTAAAAGTGAATTTTAACATTTCACTAGGCTGTAGAGACGATCACAACTCATATGGGTTCAATTTTGATAAAATTTTAATAAAGTGAAGTACACATCTTATTACATGCGTAACTTCAGTTAATATCCTTCGTTCTTCCAGGAGCTTCTGTTCCAACTCTATGAATATGTTCCTTCTTTGACATAAATATGAACAGTCCTACTAAACGCCTTACTACAGAACAAGTTTTAAGAATTATTTTACACTTGTTACAGAAACATGGGAAGCAAGCTACCTTTACAACGATATCTTTGTATTTTGGGTAATGCTATGAAAGGAAGGGGCAACTACTCAAAAAATAAACTGGTCCCCAACCATTTCCCGATAAATAATGAAAACCTTAAATGGTAAACAGAGAGAGAGAGAGAGAAAACATTTACAAAATTATAACAGTTCCAACGTCAATGTACGGTTCCGAAATGTTGCCCATTAGAAAAGCTGCCAAGAACATCCGATAGCGGAGAAGGAAGTCTCTTAGAACAGACACCAATTTACGACTAGCAGAAAAGCTGGATATAAAATCAAAGCTAAAAATGATCTCAGGAAGTAAGTCACGTTGGCTACAAATAGTACATACTATGAGAGAAGTAAGACTCTCTAAAGCAGTAACAAGATATCAAAGGAAGTATCAAACCATGCAAGGTTGAAATCGGAAACAGCCGGAAGATGATAATTACGAGGTTTTCTGTGCAGAGGTCAGCAGTATACTTGATGACCATGAGGCTTTCGATCTTTACCTTCCCTGCAGCTCACAAACATTCCACTCATAGTAATCTGCTGGTCGTGTCGTATGCATCTCTACATCTATATCTATACTCAACAAACTGTCTTACCCCTCATGGTATTTCTGGTACCAGTATCTCCTCCCCATTTGTCTCTGTTCATTCGCGAATGCCACGTAGGAAGAATAATTGTCGGTAATCCTCTGTATTAATTTCACTTTCTCTGATTCTCCCGTTGTAGTTATTTCATGAGCTGTTTTGGGGGGAAGTAATGTATTGACTGACTCCTCCCGAGACGAATCATATCTAAATTTTAATAGTTAACTGCTCTTGAGATTTCTGATTATATCCGTAGTGCTTCGCTCTGACTAAAATGTCCCGTGACGAAATGCGTCACTCTTCAACAGATGTAGTCTGTTTCTACTGTTTATCCCACACTGACGCGCAGCACTCTAAACCTGTCGAACAAGAGTTTCTTAAACTACTTCTTTAGTGTATGAGTGACATTTCCTTAATATTCTTCCGATGAATCTCAGTCCTTTACCTGTTTTACCTGATTTTGTGTGGTCATTCCATGGCTCCGGATGGTCAATACCTTGTATTTCAAGTAGTTACTGTTTCCAAGTACGAGGCGTGTTTTTTAATTAAGCACCGTTCTGAAATTTAAAAAAAGACGTGCTAAGAGATCTCACTAATTTCATTTTTACATGAAAGCCTGTACCTTAATCTACGCACTGATGCCAATACAGTCTGATTTTTCCTTGTTTACGTTGTGTACTGATTGTTTAAGATGCCTCCGATAATCGTGAGTGCCGCCGACTGTGAAGTGCGGGCTGTTAAAAGGTTTCTTAGTGCTAAAGGCCTAAAAGCGATCGTTATTCATCGTGAGATCTGTGCAGCTTACGGAGAAAACATTATGAGTGATGGAATGGTAACAAAGTGGGTGAGAGCATTTAAAGATGGCCGCGCAAATGTGCATGATGATCAACGGAGTTTGCGTCCTTCGGTCGTTAATGAAAGTTTGGTGTAGGAAGTGGACAATAAGGTGAGAGAAAAGAGACGCTTTACGATTTCTTCCTTGTGGGATGACTTTCCTAATGTTTCTCGTAGAGTTTTGTATGGCATTGTGACCGAGCACTTGAATTACCGAAAATTGTGCGCACGTTGGGTACCCAAAAAGTTGACGGATGTGCACAAAACTAAACGTTTAGACAGTGCATTGACTTTCTTTGAGCTGTACCACAACGACGGTGATGATTTGTTAAGCCAAATTGTTATGGGCGATGAAACATGGGTGGCCTATGTCACACCAGAATCAAAGCAACAGTCCATGGAAGTTGAGGAAGGGCACCGTTTTACTGTAAGACAATGTCCGTCCGCATGTGGCGAATCAGACGAAAGATCTCATCATATCTTTTCGATGGGAAACTCTAGATCATCCTCCGTACAGCCTCGATCTTGCCCCCAGTGACTACCGTCTGTTACTGCACTTGAAGAAACACCTGGGCGGTCAGCGTCTTCAAGACGATGACGAAGTCAAAACAGTGGCGATGCAGTGGTTAACAAATCAGGCGCCAGACTTCTACGAGGAGGGTATTCCAAAACTGGTACAATGTTATGACAAGTTCCTCAATATTGACGGAAATTATATAGAAAAGTAGATTAAGGTACAGGCTTTCATGTAAAAATATTTACTATTGAGATATCTTAGCACGTCTTTTTTTTAATTTCAAAACGGTACTTACTTAAAAAACACGCCTCGTAATTGTACAGCAGTGCATTTCTTGGCTTACTTATACTATTAGCTGACGACGTTACGTGGACAGTACGAGGGGCGTTAAGTAAGTAATTCAACACTTTTTTGTGTGGTCATTGCATGGCTCCGGATGGTCCTTACAAGGTATTTCAAGTAGTTTACTGTTGCCAACAAGTAATTGTACAACAGTGCATTTCTTGGACTACTTATTCTATTAGCTGACGTCGTAACGTGGACAGTACGAGGGGCGTTAAGTAAGTAATTCAACACTTTTTTCCTTTCCAATTTCGGTTGAAAAAATGCGGAATTTGTTGTGGGATATAGTGGAAGATCCGCGCTTCATGCCCTACAGTATCACGAAGTTCCTTACATGTAGACTTCAAAATGACGTTCCAGGCAGAGAGCTGTCACTGAGTTTCTTCTGGCGGAGAACCAGAGCATCGATGATAATCATAGGCGCTTGCAGAATGTCTAAGAAGACCTGGCAGTGAACAAAGGCGGGGTGAATGTTGGGCGAGACGTCTGTCATCGTCGCAACAAGATCACCCAATCTTGTCCGGTCTCCCTCGTGCCGGCCCGCCGCACACAGCTGTGACTGGATACTCTCATACGAGGTGATCGACAGACCACAATCAAACACCTCGCGGCACAACCGGACGTCTCCGTTGGTAGTGCTGACACACTCGTCCACTTGTTCAGGTACTCCAGGAAGTGTGCAGGCTGGGTCCCTCACCGCCTAACACAGGACAACAAAGAGCAAGGAAAGATTATCCATGCGGAGTTGCTTGCGCGTTGCGAGGCTAATCGTGACATTATTTATAGAACATCGTCCCAGGCGGTGAAACATGGATTCACGACTTCGAGCCGGAAACAAAACAGCAATCCATGGAGTGGAGCCTCACCGTCTCTCCTCCAAAAAAAAAAAAAAAGTTCTATGCCGCACCCTCTGCCGGTAAATTCATGGTGGTGGCTTTCTGGGTCTCTGAAGGGATTACTCTGTTTCATGTACTACCTCGTGGTGCAACGATCAACTCTGTAATGTACTGTGCTACTCTCAGTAAACAGAAGAAATGGCTTCAGCGTGATCGTCACCACAAAAATGCAAACGAATCTACACTACTGGCCATTAAAATTGCTACACCAAGAAGAAATGCAGATGATAAACGGGTATTCATTGGACAAATATATTATACTTGAACTGACATGTGATTACATTTTCACTCAATTTGGGTGCATAGATCCTGAGAAATCAGTACCCAGAACAACCACCTCTGGTCGTAATAACGGCCTTGATACGCCTGGGCATTGAGTCAAACACAGCTTTGATGGCGTGTACAGGTACAGCTGCCAATGCACCTTCGTCACGATACCACAGTTCATCAAGAGTAGTGACTGGCGTATTGTGACGAGCCAGTTGCTCGGCCACTATTGACCACACGTTTTCAATTGGTGAGAGATCTGGAGAATGTGCTGGCCAGGGCAGCAGTCGACCATTTTCTGTATCCAGAAAGGCCCGTACAGGACCTGCAACATGCGGGCGTGCATTATCCTGCTAAAATGTAGGGTTTCCCAGGGACCGAATTAAGGGTAGAGCCACGGGTCGTAACACATCCGAAATGTAACGTCCACTGTTCAAAGTGCCGTCAATGACCGAGACGTGCAACCAATGGCACTCCATACCATCACGCCGGGTGATGCGCCTGTATGGCGATTACGAATACACGCTTCCAATGTGCGTTCACCGCGATGTCGCCAAACACGGATGCGAACATCATGATGCTGTAAACAGGACTTGGATTCATCAGAAAAAAATCACGTTTTGCCATTTGTGCACCCAGGTTCGTCGTTGAGTACAGCATCGCAGGCGTTCCTGTCTGTGATGCAGCGTCAAGGGTAACCGCAGCCATGGTCTCCGAGCTGATAGTCCATGCTGCTACAAGCGTAGTCGAACTGTTGGTGGAGATGGTTGTTGTCTTGCAAACGTCGCCATCTGACGTGGCTACACGATCTGTTAGAGCCATGCAGATAAGATGTCTGTCATCTTTGCTGCTAGTGATACGAGGCCGTTGGGATCCAGCACGGCGTTCCGTATTACCCTCTTGGACCCACCGATTCCATATTCCGCTAACAGTCATTGGATCTCGACCAACGTGAGCAGCAACATCGAGATACAATAAACCGCATTCGCGATAGGCTACAATTCGACCTTTATCAAAGTCGGAAACTTGATGGTACTCATTTCTCCTCCTTACACGAGGCATCACAACAACGTTTCACCAGGCAACGCCGGTCAACTGTGGTTTGTGTATGAGAAATTGGTTGGAAACTTTCCTCGTGTGAGCATGTTTTAGGTGTCGCCACCGGCGCCAACCTTGTGTGAATGCTCTGAAAAGCTAATCATTTGCATCTTCTTCATGTCGGTTAAATTTCGCATATGTAGCACGTCATATTCGTGGAGTAGAAATTTTAATGGCCAGTAGTGTACCTTCTCCATGACAACGCAAGCCCTCACACAAGTCTACTCACCCGAGAGGAGCTCACAAAACTCCATTGCACTGTTCTTCCTTATCCATATAACAGTCCGCAACTCGCATCTTCGGTTGTCCATCTGTTTGGCTCAATGGAGGATGCCTACCGCGGGAAGCAATACGTTGATGTTGGGGAGGTTACTGATACAGGAGGACGTTGGCTCCGACGTCTGTCCTTTTTGGCATACAGGCCTTCCTGGTAACGTGGCGTAAGGCCGTCGCATTGGACGGAGAGTATGCTGAAAAATAGGGATTTGCATCAAAAGAGTGGTGCATTATTTGGTGTATTGGAATGCTGAATGAAATCAATCTGTTTTTCAGAAAAAAAAACGTGTTGCGTTACTTATTGAATGCCCCTCGTATCGCGGATTTGGAGATACCTTAGATAAAATGTGATTAGTGACTATCTGGACATCCGAAGAATATAATCAATCTTTATCTGTAGTAACACTGGGCAATTCCCAAGGTTCTCAGATCGTATCACAAATGCGATATTTTTCTCGTCCTCTCGAGGACTTTGGCCTTGCCGATAATGTTATACGCTGACTGCCTACTTATCATGGATAACAGCATTATCCACTACGACGTTATCTCCATTAAACTTCACCTACATTTTGATACAAAATTCATATCTGAAGCGACTACAACAATAGGCATCAAACACAGAAAGTAGAACTTCTTAATTTTACGTCAGCTGCCATACGAACAAATCTGTAGGTTCTTTTTTGCATTCCAAAACAATTTATCCACAGCATTATACATGTTACCACCATAGTTCTCAGTATTACTCACGAATTTCAGTTTTTGTTTTACTACTGTACCTTTTGAGTTCCACTTTCCCTTGCTTTCAGTTTTTCAATCATATGACTTATTTTCTCGGTTTATGTGTACAATTAGTTTTTTGAGAAAGTTACGTATATTATGATCCTGATACTGCCCCTTAATGTGTAACAGAGATGTTTACTATTGTTTATTATGGGCTTTAAATGCCAAAGACAGTATTGTGACTCAAGAATTCTTGGACCGATATACTAGTTTTTTTCTTATTTCAGCCTTCAGTCACTAAATATAAGCTAAAATTATTTCGTATGTCTAACTAATGAATAATAGGTCTCTTGAAATGAACCTTCCAACTTTTTGCTTACGTCACTTTTCCAGAAATCAAATATCGCTTAGGAGTGTCATATTATTTGTATATCCCACTTAAAAGTTATGAACTACATTCGAAGGCGTTTTTTAATTACGTTTTTTGTCCCCATCACGTACACTGCTTTATTGGCAATCGTGTTTTGTATGTTTCGTCCAAGCAGAGCAAACCTAGATTAACTGATCTAAAACTATGTGTCGTCACTTTTATGGACTTGTTTCTTTCAGATAGTCAACTATTTCTTTCCATTACTGTGCTCTTGATGAGACACCTATCACTGGTTTCCAATATGATTTTTTTAAACTAATGACTTTTCTTTCTTGAAAGCGTTTATAATTTCCAGCATTGAGCTTAAGTTGTTACTATAGCTATTTTATATTAAAGGTCTTCGTATTTTTGTCATTTTTTGCGGTCGCCAAATAATTCTCCATAAGTGTAGACCAATTAGAACAATTGATATTATTTCTATTATCCAGTGGCAATCACTGTATTTGTCGTTAACAGCCACACTTACCTTTCGATGACTACTCCTCCAAGACACTTATCGACCAAATACACAATGTTAACCTTTCTATTCCGAGTGTACCTCTTAGTATGAACATGATATGGCAGTAGTACTGCATTTAACACGAGATAATTGTTTTCATGCGGTGGATTACTATCGACGTTCAGTGAACTTGATGGATGACAGGCATTGGATGAAGCTGGGAGCAGACAACACTGGTGAAAGTAACGCATCGATTACTAAATGTTTTTATTTCTGTTGGTTGTGTTTGGGATCCTCGACATCGAGTTAATTGGTAACCGAATGTATGGGTGTTAAAAAGTATCAAATATCATGAGTAATGTTAATAGGGAAGCACTTCACGCCATCAAACAAATGCCAGTTATGAAAGAACTAGATGAAATGCCTACTGTGGAAGAACAAAGTCGAACAATAGATTCCCTTACTAATGGAAAAGCTCCAGGTGAAGAAGGGATCCATGTATAGGTTATGAAGTATAACAAGTCTGTCCTTCTCAAACATGTACACTCTCTTCTCACAACTAGCTGAAAAGTTAGTTACGTCCCTCTAAGTATGCGGAATTCGAAGATTGTTACTTTGTGTAAACAGAAAGGGAATTAAGTGACTACAACAATTACCTAGGTATTTTACAGCGAATTGTAGCCGGGAAGGCATATACAAAAGTCATCCGAATGCTGTAATGAGTCCCATCTTGCAGAATATACCCAGAATCTCAATGAGGCTACAGTCCTGCCCTATCAATCGTGGATATGACATTCTCTCTTCGACAGAAGCAAGAGAAGTAACGCGAGAAGCAGGGACACTTTATATTAATTTTAATGACGTTGTTAAAGCATTTGATTTAGTGAGCAGAAATGGGCTCTTCAACAAGCAGAAGAAGATTGAATACCCAACTAAGTTACTATAAATAACTGTCTCCTTCCATGAGAAAACGCGAGCGACAATCTCCTGCGATGGTAAAACATCGGAAGAATCCCCTGTTAACAGCGGTGTAAAGGAGTGGTATGTCTTAGCCCCTGATCTACTTGAAATCTTCCTTTGCTTTCTGTTGGGATTGACTTTGGAGACTGTGAGAAGACACTGTATTTACCTGCTAGGTCTGACGAAAATCCTTTCAAAATTACCTGCCTCAAGGCCAAGACCAAAGTAAATACTGTTGTTATATCGCGTATATACAGTCAGACGATGCAGCTCTGGTAGCAAACACAGATGAGCTGGAGCATCTAATTAACAAATTATCACACGCGAGCGAAAAATTTGGTCTTATCATCGACTTCCAGCAGACTAAGATTATGGCGCAAGGCACCACCAATCATCCATCCATCAGCGTTGACGGCTATTATCTGCAGATATTGATGACTTTACCTGCTTGAGATCTACAATATGCAACAACTTGTCTGTGGACACTGAGATTACTAAGCATTATCTATGGTGACAAAAGCATTATCTATTACGGCTAGATTGAAAAAACAAAAGTATGGGACAGTGGACTGCTCACACACAACTACTGCTAAGCACGAATCTCAACAGAATAGCGTTCATCTCCGCTGTCTCCGAGGGTCCTTCAGATCTCTTGGAGAGATAGAGCTCCCAGCACCAAAGACTTACAGCTCGCTAGTACAACTAACAATTATGCACTCCTGACCCATCGACGTCAAAGGTGGCTGGGACATATCGGGCGGACGAATCCAGAGCGAATACCGAAGAAACTGTTGTACGAACCGAGTGTGGCCAGAGAGAAAATCACACCTTCGCTTCAAGACTGTCTGCAAGAGACAACTGCCCAAGGCTAGTATTAGTCCAAATTGGTGGGGGAAGTACTGCTGATAACCTAGTCAAGTGGCAACTAACTGTGCGAAATTGGGCCAAGGTTTCAGAGGACGAACGCACACAAGTTGAAAACAGGAAGAGGACGAAATGGAGTCCTTCACGTTTCAAGCGCCAAACTGCAGTAGGATCTGCCACTCTCGAGTGGAACTTTTCAGCGACAGCAGACGTTGCAGACTTTGATCCAAGTATGCTACACCATCATATAATAAACATGGGTCCGAAAGCCCACACCTCACTTCTAACTACTTGTGTATAGGATTGGCTCGATATGACGTCGGTTCCTTTCAAAGGACACGGCCGATTTCCTTCCCCATCCTTCCCTAACCCGAGCTAGCGCTCCGTCTCTAATGACCTCGTTGTCGACGGGACGTTAAACAACACTAACCTAACCTAACCCTCTATATGACGTCGATTCATAACACCTTTTAACAGGAGATAATCAACTGACTACCATCCATAACACTGCATCCGCCGACACTTTGGTAAAAGGAATTGTGCTATACACATGAAGTATAACAGTCGTTCTCAAAGAACCGCTCGGACAAAGATTAGATTAGATTAAGTATGATACACACATTCCTGTAGTGACAATCGCCATGCATCGTACCCCGAATTTTCCTCCACTACATGCAGCTCACACTGCTGCGTCTCAGGCTTGCTACGTGGCTGTTTTACTTACATTTGCTAAACCATAGTAGAAAATAATGTCCGCCTTATCGTATGTGGAGTAGAAGGCTTCTATTGTTGACAAGTGGTGTAAGAGAGAAAAGAAAATGTACTAAACAGTTTGCACACACAACCAGCATCATCTATTTAAGTTGTTAACATTCTAATATGAGTTGCGAGTGATGTACAGTAACTAGCAGTTATAAACAAATCAACCGCACAACTGACTGCGGAGTACCTGACTTCCAGAACAACGTGCAGCTTGATGCACAGGATACTGTGATGGAAAAAGATATCAAAACACACTGTTGAACAAGTTGACGGAGGCGTCAGTGCAGCGACTGTGTCCCTATGCAGAATAAAGTGTACACAGTACATTCAAACGACGTAAACAACTCGATCTAGGTAGTCCCGCTGCGTCCGGAATGTGTTTAAATCAGGGTAGTTTGGTGGCCAGTGCAATGCGGTAAACTCTTGCTGGTGCATTTCGGACCAGGCACGTCCACTGCGAGCTATGTGACACGTTACCTTGTCCTGACGATAAACGAACTGCATGCACTGGTGTACAAGACACCACAGGATAGATGCACACTTGTGTTGATCCATTGTGTCTCACCGAATAACGAGATCACCCAGGGAATTCCACGAAAACATGCCCTGGGCCATAACTGGTGCAGGGTGACAGGGTGTTTTCTTTCACATGTTTCACGTTGTACGCGTCAATGGCCATCTGACCGATCGAGTATAAAACTTAATTCATTTGACACATCACTCAGTGGACGTTCATTTGCGGTGTTGTTGTGGCTGTGGTCTTCAGTCCGAAGACTGGTTTGATGCAACTCTCCAAGCTACTCTATTTTGTGCTAGCCTCTTCCTCTCCGAGTAGCTACTGCAACCTACATCCTTCTGAATCTGCTTACTGTATTCATCTCTTCGTCTCGCTGTAAGGTTTTTATCCCCCGCGCTTCCCTCCAGTAATAAATTGGTGATCCTTTGGCGTCCCGGAATCTGTCCTACCAACCGATTCCTTCTGCTAGTCATGTCGTGCCACAAATTTCTTTTCTCCTAAATTTTATTCAGTACCTCCTCATTAGTTACGTGATCTACCCATCTAATCTTCAGCATTCTTCTGTACAGCACATCTCAAAAGCTTCTATTTTCTTTTCGTCTAAACTGTTTATCGTCTACATTCCACTTTCATACGTGGCTACGCTCCATGCAATTACTTTCAGAAAAGAGTTCCTGACGCTTACATCTGTAGTCGATGTTAACAAATTTCTCTTCTTCAGAAACGTTTTTCTTGCCGTGGCCAGTCAACATCTTATATACTTTCTGCTTCGGCCATCACCAATTATTTTGCTGCCCAAACAATAAAACTAATTTTGAACTTTAAGTGTCTCGTTTCCTAATTCAATTCCTTCAGTATCACCTGATTTAATTCGACTATTTTCCATTGTTCTCATTTTGCTTTGTTCATGATCATCTTCTGTCTTCCTTTTAAGACACTGTCCAGTCGGTTCAACTGCTCTTCCAACTTCTTTGCTACCTCTGATAGAATTACGTCATCAGCAAACCTCAAAGTTTTTATTTATACTTTCTGCACCTTAATTCCTACTCCAAATTTTTGTTTCCTTTCCTGCTCGCTCTGTGTACAGACTCAATAACGTCGGGGGATAGGCCACGATCTTCACTCATTCCCTTCTTGATCACTGCTTGCCTTTCGTGCCTCTCGACTCTTATAAATGCCATCTTGTTTCTGTACAAGTTGTAGATAGCTTAGCGCACTCTTTATTTTACCCCTGCTAAGAATTTCAAAGAGAGTATTCCAAGTAACATTGTCAAAAGCCTTCTCTAAGCCTACAAATGATATAAACATAGGTTTGCCTTCCCTCAACCTATCTCTATGAGAGTCACTATTGCCTCGCGTGGTCCTATATTTCTCAGGAATCGAAACTGATCTTCCGTGAAGTCACCTTCTAGCAGTTGTTCTATTCTTCTGTAAAGAATTTCTTTTAGTATTTTGCAACCGTGACTTATTAAACTGATTGTTCGATAATTTTCATATCCGTTAAAACTGCCTTTTTCATTGGAAGTATTATATTCTTCTTGAAGCCTGAGGATATTTCGCCTGTCTCACACATTTTGCTCACCAGGTAGAAGAATTCTGTCATGGCTGGCTCTTCCAAGGCTATCAGTAGTTCTAACGGAATGTTGTCTACTCCCGGGGCCGGCCGGGGTGGCCGATCGGTTCTAGGCGCTACAGTCAGGAACCGAGCGACCGCTACGGTCGCAGGTTCGAATCCAGCTTTGGGCATGGATGTGTGTGATGTCCTTAGGTTAGTTAGGTTTAAGTAGTTCTACGTTCTATGGGACTGATGACTTCAGAAGTTAAGTCCCATAGTGCTCACAGCCATTTGAACCATTCTACTCCCGGGGCCTTGTTTTGAGTTAAGTCTTTCAGTGCTTTGTCAAAATCTTCAATCAGACCTCTTGTCAGCTTGTTGCATGAGAATGCTGCCCTCAAGAAATGGACGTACACAGAGATTATTTTATCACTTGAAATATGTTTTTCGATAAGCCGTTAAATTTTTGTTTCGGCATTTTAGTAACTTTACACCCATGGACAAACGATAGCGTCTTTGATTGATAATCAAACGTCCTCGGTCCCGGGTTCGAGCACCTCCACCGCTTAAATTTTGAATAAAAATCATCAGCAATGAGGGACGACTTCTGGCATAAGAATTCACCCTCATTCAGCCAACGGCCTTGTCAAAGGCGGCGGAGGAGTGGACAGAGGTTCAGGCACGTTGGGAAACTCCCACCAGGAGCGGAAGAATTAGCAGTGATAAACGGTATGAGGATACGAAGTGTAAGGATGATCTCTCCATTCGTAAAAGATTACAGCTGAGTCCTCCTTTCGGATTTCTGGGAAGGGACTGCCAAGTTGGAGGTGACCATGAAAAAAAGATTGAATAACCAACGAAAGGATAACGTTCTACGAGTCGGGGCGTGGAATGTCAAAAGCTTGAAAGTGGTAGGGTAGCTAGAAAATCTGGAAAGAGAAATGCAACGGTTCAGGCCAGATATAGTAGGGGTCAGTGAAGTGAAATGTAAAGAAGACAAGGATCTGGTCAGATGAGCATAAGGTAATAACAACAGCAGCGGAAAGTGGTGTAACGGGAGTAGGATTCGTTATGAACAGGAAGATAGGGCAGTGAGTGTGTTACTGTGAGTAGTTCTGGGATAGTGTTATTCTTAACAGAATGGATGGCAAACCAACACCGACAACGACAGTTCAGGTATACATGCCGACGTCGCAAACTGAAGTTAGAGAGACAGAGAAAGTACATAGGATACTGAAAGGGTAATACAGTATGTAAAGGGAGATGAAAATCTGATAGTCATGGAGGACCGGAATGCAGCTGTAGAGGAATGAGTACAAGAAAAGGTTACAGGAGAATATGGGCTTGGGACAAGGAATAAGAGAGGAAAGAGACTAGTTGAGTTCTGTAATAAATTTCAGCTAGTAATAGCGAATACTCTATTCAAGAAACACAAGAGGAGGAAGTACACTTGGAAAATCCCGGGTAATACTGGAAGTTAGACAAAGATTCCGAAATCAGCTACCAGATTGTAGTGGGTACCCAGGAGAAGATATAGACTCAGGTCACAATGTAGTAATGATGAAGAGTAGGTTGAAGTTTAAGAGATTAGTCAAGAAGAATCGGTACGCAAACAAGAAGGGTACTGAAGCACTAAAGAATGACGAGATACGCTTGAGAATGTCTAAGGCAATTGATACTGCAGTAAAGAGTAGTTTAGAAAGCAGTACAGTTTGACAGGAATGGACGTCTCTAAAAAGGGCAATCACAGAAGTTGGAAAGAAAAACATGGTACAAAGAAGGTAACTGCGAAGAAACCGTGAGTAACAGAAGAAATACTTCAGTTGATCGATGAAAGCAGAAAGTACAAAAATATTCAGGGAAATTCATGAATACAAAAATCCAAGCCGCATAGGAATAAAATAAATAGAAAATGCACGGAAGCTAAGACGAAATGACTGCATTAAAAACGTGATGAAATTAAAAAAAATGATTGTTGGAGGGAATGACTTGGTGAAATTAAAAGCAGGGCTGGTAACATAAAGAGTGCAAGGGGAACTCCACTGTTAAATGCAGAGAAGAGAGCAGATAGGTGGAAAGAGTACACTGAAGGTCTCTGTGAGGGGGAGGATTTGTCTGGTGTGATAAAAGATGAATCAGGAGTCGATGTAGAGGAGATGGGGTCCGGTATTAGAATCAGAAGAGAGCTTTCGAGGACTTAAGAAGGAAGAAGTCAGAAGGGATAGAAAACATTCCATCCAATTTCTAAAATCACTGGGTAAGTGGCATCGAAATGACTATTCACGTTGGTGTGTAGAATGTTTTAGTCTGGCGACATGTCACCTGATTTTTGAGAAAAATATCGTCCACACAATTCCGAAAACTGCAAGAGCTGAAAAATGCGAGAATTGTCGAACAATCGGCTTAACAGCTCATGTGTCTGAATTGCTGACAAGAATAGCATACAGAAGAATGAAAAAGAAAATTGAGGACGTATTAGCTCACGACCGGTTCGGCTTAGGAAAGGTAAAGGTACCAGAGAGGCAATTTTGACGTTGCGGTAGATAAGAGAAGCCAGACTACAGAAAAATCAAGACATGTTCGTAGGATTTGTCGACCTAACAAAAGTGTTCGACAATGTAAAAGATATTCTAGATTCTGAGATAATTAAGGGTACGCTGTAGGGACAGATGGATAATATACAATATGTACAAGAGCCAAGACGGAATTATAAGTGAACGAAGAACGTAGTGCTCGGATTAAAAGGCGTGTAAGACAGGGATATAGTATTTCACCCTCATTATTCATTCTGTGCTGTGAAAAATCAATTATGGAAATACACGCATCAAAAAAGTTTTACATCACCCTGGTTCCTAAAACTCCTGAAGATAGATGTTGACTGTAGACAATATATCACAGACACTGTCCCTTTGACTGTTCAGAGATGTCATTAAACCCGCCCACATATTTAAACAACCACGCATGAGCAGTGCCTATTAGACGGAGGGGTCCGACAAGCGAACAGTTCCAGTCATTCCACCAGGTAGGAGGAACACGGCCCGTGTTGTCTGTAGTTCAACCATGTCTAGACGGTTAATGCCGCGGTTCGATCCCGTCCGCATTGTTATTTTGTGCCAGGAAGGGCTCTCAACAAGGGAAGTGTCCAGGCGTCTCGGTGTGAACCAAGGCGATATTGTTTGGACATGGAGGAGATATAGAGAGACAGGAACTGTCGATGACATGCCTCGTTCAGGCTGCCCAAGGGCTACTACTGCAGTGGATGACCGCTACTTACGAATTATGGCTCGGAGGAACCCTGACAGCAACGCCACTATGTTGAATAATGCTTTTCGTGCAGCCACAGGACGTCGCGTTACAACTTAAATTGTGCGTAGTAGGCTGCATGATGCGCAACTTCACGTCCGACGTCCATGGCTAGGTCCATCTTTGCAACCACGACATCATGCAGCGCGGCACAGGTGGGCCCAACAATATGCCAAATGGACCGCTAAGGATTGGCAAGCATGTTGTCTTCACCGATGAGTGTCGTATATGCTTTCAACCAGACGATCTTCGGAGACGTGTTTGGAGGCATCCCGGTCAGGCTGACCGCCTTAGACACCCTGTCCAGCCAGTTCCCTGCTGTTTTGGAGTGGCATTATGTGGGCCCGACGTACGCCACTGGTTGTCATCGAAGGTGCCGTAACGGCTGTACGATACTTGAATGCCATCCTCCACCACATGGGCAGCTTATTGGCGAGGCATTCGTCTTCATGGACAATTCGCGCCCCCATCGTGCACATCTAGTGAATGACTTCCTTTAGGATAACGACATCACTTGACTAGAGTGTCCGGCATGTTCTCCAGACATGAACCCTATTGAACATGCCTGGACTATATTAAAAACGGCTGTTTATGGATGATATGACCCACCAGCCACTCTGAGGAATCTATGCCGAATCACCGTTGAGGAGTGCGTGGTTACAATCTTGACAAACAGTGCCTTGATGAACTTCTGGATAGTACGCCACGAAGAGGACGTGCTACTGGCTTTTAGAGTTACCGGTGTGTACAGCAATCTGGAGCACCACCTCTGACGGTGACGCTGTATGGTGGTACAACTTGCAATGTGTGGTTTTCATGAGCAATAAAAAGGGCAGGAATGATTTTTATGTTGATCTCTGTTCCGATTTTCTGTACAAGTTCCGGAACTCTCGGAACGAAGGTGATGCAAAACTTTTTTTTAATGTGCGTAAATAAAAGGGTCAGGAGTGCAAATAAAATTCAAGGTGAAAGAATATCCATGTTACGATTCGGTGATGACATAGCTGTCCTGAGTGAAAGTGAAAAAGAGTTAAATGCATTTGCTGAATGGAATGAACAGCCTAATGAGAACAGAATATGGATTGAGAGTAAATCGAAGAAAGATGAAAGATATGGGAAGTAGGAGGAATGAGAACAGCGAGAAACTTGAACATGAGAATTGATGGTCACGAAGTAGATGAACTTAAGGAATTCTATTACCTGGACAGCAAAAGAACTAATGACAGACTGAGCTAGGAGGACATCAAAAGCAGACTAGCACTGGCAAAAAGGAAATTCCTGATCAACAGAAGTCTGCTAGTGTCAAACATAGGAAAGAAGAAATTTCTGAGAATGTACGTTTGGAGCACAGCATTGTATGGTAGTGGACCTGGGCTGTGGGAAAACCAGAAAAGTAGAGAATGCAAGCAGTTGAAATATGGTGCTACAGACTAATGTTTAAAATTAGGTAGAATGATGAGGTGATGAATGAGGAGTTTCTGCGCAGAATCGAAGAGGAAAGGTATATGTCGAAAACACTGACACAGAGAAGGGACAGGATGATATGACAGCTGTAAAGGCATCAGGGAAGGACTTCCATTGTAGCAGAGGGAGCTACAGAGGGCAAAAACCGTCGAGTAAGACAGAGATAGGAATACATCCAGCAGATAATTTAGGATGTAGGTTGCAAGTGCTACTATGAGATGAAGAGGGTGGCACAGCAGAGGAATTCGTGGCGGGCTGGATCAAACCAGTCAGAAAACTGCTGAAGAAAGAAAAAAAAAGAGTTGATTGAAACGGGTTGATATGAGGGTACATAAGGCAGAGCATATAAAAACTCAATTTAACAGTAAATTGCCAAAATATAAATTGAATAGCGTTTTATTATTACGTGTGCTCAACACAACAAATCTACACTACTGGCCATTAAAATTGCTACACCACGAAGATGACGTGCTACAGACGCGAAATTTAACCGACAGGAAGAACATGCTGTGATATGCAAATGATTAGCTTTTCAGAGTATTCATACAAGGTTGGCGGCGGTGGCGACGCCCACAACGTGCTGACATAGGGAAAGTTTCCAACCGATTTCTCATACACAAACAGCAGAATGACCGGCGTTGCCTGGAGAAACGTTGTTGTGATGCCTCGTGTAAGGAGCTGAAATGCGTACCATCAGGTTTCCGACTTCGATTAAGGTCAGATTGTAGCCTATCGCGATTGCGGTTTATCATATCGCGACATTGCTGCTCGCGTTGGTCGAGATCCAATGACTGTTAGCAGAATATGGAATCGGTGGGTTCAGGAGAGTAATGCGGAACGCCATGCTGGATCCTAACGGCCTTGTATCACTAGCAGTCGAGATGACAGGCATCTTATCCGCATGGCTGTAACGGATCGTGCAGCCACGTCTCGATCACTGAGACAACAGATGGGGACGTTTGCAAGACAACAACCATCTCCACGAACAGTTCGACGACGTTTACAGCAGCATGGACTATCAGCTCGAAGACCATGGCTGCGGTTACCCTTGACGCTGCATCACAGACAGAGCGCCTGCGATGGTGTACTCAACGACGAACCTGGCTGCACGAATGGCAAAACGTCTTTTTTCGGATGAATCCAGGTTCTGTGTACAGTATCATGATGGTCGCATCCGTGTTTGGCGACATCGCGGTGAACGTATATTGGAAGCGTGTATTCGTCATCGCCATTCTGGCGTATCACCCGGCGTGTTGGTATGAGGTGCCTTTGGTTACACGTCTCGGTCAGCTCTTGTTCGCATTGACGGCACTTTGAACATTGGACGTTACATTTCAGACGTGTTACGACCCGTGGCTCTACCCTTCATTCGATCCCTGCGAAACCCTACAATTCAGCGGGGTAATGCACGACAGCATGTTGCAGGTCCTGTACGGGCTTTTCTGGATACAGAAAATGTTCGACTGCTGCCCTGGCCAGCACATTCTCCAGATCTCTCACCAACTGAAAACGTCTGGTCAATGGTGGCCGAGCAACTGGTTCGTCACAATACGCTAGTCACTGCTCTTGATAAACTGTGGTATTGTGTTGAAGCTGCATGGGCAGCTGTACCTGTACTCGCCATCCAAGCTCTGTTTGACTCAATGCCCAGGCGTATCAAGCCCGTTATTACGGCCAGAGGTGGTTCTTCTGGGTACTGATTTCTCAGGATCTATGTACCCAAATTGCATGAAAATGTAATCACATGTCAGTTCTAGTGTAATATATTTTTCCAATGAATACCCGTTTATCATTTGCATTTTATCTTGGTGCAGCAATTTTAATGGCCAGTAGTGAATTTATTAGGAACGTATTTGTTTTTGATTACGTACGTTCTTATTGCCCCTTTGTTGGTTTTATTATTTATTACTGTGGGTCAAATCCTTCTTTTCTTTTACGATTGCCTCATTCGAAGTTTACAGAATACTAGATTAATGGGCATACTGAAAAATTTTAATGGCCAGTAGTGTACATTCTACTTTTGTCAAGGCAGTGTTCTTTAAAATTATCGATTTCATGTTAAGTACATCAATTTTTATGTGAAATTAGTTATCGTGAATTATATTAGAATGTTGTATATGTGAGACATTTGATGAAAGTGAATTTGAGAATTCAGTTGTGAAAAATTAAAATAATACACAGCTGAGGTAACGACATATGAAGGAGCGGAGAAGCAATATCTAGAAAAATCTGTTATCTACAAAAATAATACCGCCTTATAACATGGGCAGCCACCAGTGCTTTACCTCGTGACAGCCGACTACGGGTGCCTCATCCCCTACGGTATTCGGCCCAATGTTCTGCCTGTTATCATTTGTTGACGACTTTCCCTCTTCATGGGGTTGGATTATGTGACTACGAAAGCTGGGGGTGTCTCCATGTGCTAGCCTATGTGGCACTACTAACCACCTGAAGATGCTTCCTTACCGCAGCGAAACTGGTTGTACATAAATCATCACTTAACAGCATCACCATGCAGCATCGACAACCAGGTCTGATGGTCTGCGGTGTCACTTCTTTTCAGAGCATGACCCTTTTAGTTGTCATCTGCGGCACCCTTGGAGTACAGCGGTACGTCGGCTATATTCTACGCCCCGTTTCGCTGCCCTTAGTGGGAAGTCTGTAAGTAGGCTGTTTAGGTTTTCTTATTGGTAACGCCACGTAGCGCTCTGTGTGAAAATCACTGGCTGTGCTGTGTGCAGTCTGTGGCTAGTTTGCATTGTTGTCTGCCATTGTAGTGTTGGGCAGCGGCAGCTGGATGTGAACAGCGCGCAGCGTTGCGCAGTTGGAGGTGAGCCGCCAGCAGTGGCGGATGTGGGGAGAGAGATGGCGGAGTTTTGTAATTTGTCATGAACTGCTACATATATTATGACTATTAAGGTAAATACATTGTTTGTTCTCTATTAATATCTTTCATTTGCTAACTATCCCTATCAGTAGTTAGTGCCTTCCGTAGTTTGAATCTTTTATTTAGCTGGCAGTAGTGGCGCTCGCTGTATTGCAGTAGTTCGAGTAATGAAGATTTTTGTGAGGTAAGTGATTTCTGAAAGGTATAGTTTAATGTTAGTCAGGGCCATTCTTTTGTAGGGAATTTTGAAAGTCAGATTGCGTTGCGCCAAAAATATTGTGTGTCAGTTTAAGGACAGTCGTGTAGAAATTGTTCTAAGGGGACGTTTCATAAGTCATTATCAGAAAGCTAGTGCCCGCCTGCACACGGCTAGAATATCTACTGCTTGTTTTCGTGCTTGCCAAACCCTACCTTAGCCAACCTGTTCACCGTATCTCTCCCTAATTGAGAATGTTTGGAGCATTACGGGCAGGGCCCTCCAACCATCGAGGGTTTTGACAACCTAACGCTCCAATTACAAAGAATTTGACTTGTTATACGTCAAGAGGACATCCAACAACTCTATCAGTCAATGGCAAGCCGAATAACCGGTTCTAAATAACCACGTATGAATCAATGCGTAATTAACTTGCTCAACTTGTGAAGGTACTTGTCTGGAATAAATCGTTCAGTTTTTCAGAAATAATAATCATTTGTTTCCAGTACATGTACAACACATCTACCCATTTCCGCCCCATTCGTATAATTCCTTGGAGGTACGTCTCCTTTTTTTCTCTTTTTCTCGCAGTACATTGCAGCTGTTGCTTTCTCTCTGAAGGAACTTATTATAATCATACAAGCGTGAGTCAAATGAAAACCTTAAATTTGTAATAACAACTCGAAATTTCGCGCCGTTATCATGTAAGTTGGTAAGCGTGCTACAAACAGCGTACAGAATGACCTGTAGGTGGTAGCATAGTGCAGATGCACACATACCGTCGCAGTATCAGTATAAAGATTGCCGCTCCACTTACGATTTGCACCAGAGAAGAACAGCGTTCTGTTATTCAGTTTTTGCGCAGTGAAGGTGTGAAACCTACTGAAGTTCATCGACGAATGAAGGTTCAGTACGGTGATGCATGTTTGTCACAGCAGCAAGTCTACGCATGGAGTAGGAAGTTCGCAAATGGTGTGACTTCAGCGGAAGATGCTCCTCGTCCAGGTCAAGCACAACGAGTTGTGACTCCACAGAACATTGCAGCAGTTGAAGCCATAGTGAAGGAAAACCGCCGAGTGACACTGAATGACATTACAGCGAGTTTACAAATTAGTCATGGGTCAGCACACCACATTGTGCATGATGTGCTCCACTTTCACAAAGTGTCTGCAGCTGATTCCTGAAATGAGAGAACTACGTGTTGATGGTTGTGGAGAACTTCTTCGGCGCTTTGAACGAGAAGGTGATGGCTTCCGTGCAAGAATCTTTACTGGGGACGAAACCTGGGTTCACTTCCACCAACCGGAAACGAAGAGACCGAGCACGGAATGGCGCCATTCCTCATCACCAAGTGATTTCCATATGTTTGGACCACTCAAAGACGCAATGGGAGGAAAGAAGTTTCGTTCTGATGAAGAGGTGTGCCAAGCGGTGCATGAGTGGTTGCGCGGACTACCAACAGAATTTTTTTCTGCGGGAATTTATGCACTTTGTAATCACTAGAGGACTTGCATTGAGCGTGAGGGAGATCATGTTGAAAAATGATACAGCTTTGTACCGCTTCTGTGCAATAAATAATATTTAAAAAAATATTTAAGGTTTTAATTTGACTCACCGTCGTAGTATCGTTTGCAGTAAGTACCAATTCTGCCTCTAGCATGTTAAGTGGAAGGTCATTCACATATACTAGGTGAAGTCTAATAAAACCGAAAAATTCCAGGGACAACAGATTCCTGATTGGAAATGGAGGAAAAAAGGTCCAATGAACAGAAGTCCGGAAACGAATAATTGTCGTGGTTGATGGCGTTGACGAATGAAAGTTCCTCTGACCACGTGCCGTGTGTTCCTTGTGTGTTGCAGGCTGTGTGATTGGTGCAGCGTGCTGTAAGCAGCAGAATTATCCGGTATTGTGGAACAAGCCGAGATGGTGTTTGTGTACGGCCAAGCAGATGGAAACGGTCGAGAGACAGCACGGCTGTACCAAAATAAGTACCCTCACAGACACCAACCACATGACGAAACATTTCAAGCCCGTTTTTGGCGTTTATGTGATCAAGGGTCCATTTACAGACAGGAATCCGTCCCTGCAGTTTGTCAGTTCGGTTAATGTTCACCGTGTACAAGGAATAGAGTGAAGAACTGGTTACAAAAATACATTCTACCACAGCGTATTTGATTCCTTTCTGAACAAGTTAAAAAATGACTGCATCCGCAGTACCGTGTGAATTTTTGTTATAGATCTAATTGCTTTCGCGGACGAACAAACCAAGAAGTACTGGCCCATACATCGGACATGGATTGGTCCTAAACCGGAAGTCCACATAAGCAAACCAGAGCATCTTGAGGTAAGTAGTGCTACAGAATCCAGTCCACCTTAGCAAACCAGCCCAACTTGAGGTAAGGAGCGCTGCAAAAGCCAGAGACATGCGAAAAGCAAATAGCGTAATGGTTACGTGCTGAGACAAAGAGTCACATCCCTGACGCAGAGGAGTTTTGATACAGGTGTCCATAATTAAAATAACGAAACAACCAGTTGTCGAATCTGATGCTGGTAAAACCAAGCTGGTGTACAGCAATGGCAAAGAGTCATAAGAGCAAAACCGAATGTATTCGAAAGTGGAAAATGTTTGAAATGCACAAAATGCTTTATATCTCAGTAATGTGACTGCAGTGGCGTAAGAAACCAGATAACAAAACCTCAATTTCCTGATTAACTGCTCTGTGGTGCCTCAGAACGTCTAGTATCAGCCTATCCATTCCTTTATTAATTCCTGCTACAGTACCCCTTCATTAGTTAATCTATGCCCCTAGTCCTCAGCACTCTCCTGTAACGCTACATTCCAAAAAGTTCACTGCTTAACATGTCTGCACTGTCCATATTTCAGTTCCATATAAAGTTGCTCTCCAAACGCTCTTGCAGAAGATTTCTGAAAACCCAAATTTATACGCAATGTTAACGTAATTCTGTTTTCCAGAAAAGTTTTGTTTGTTATTGCCGGTATGTGTTTGATATTATCTGTAGCTCCACCGACATCAGGTATTTTGTCGTCCAAAAAGCAAGATTCTTCTACTGCTTTCAGTCCTACTAATTTCCCCTCATACCATAACTAAATATGAAAATGCTCTTGTTTTACATTTACTTATATTGATATTCGTTCTATAGCCTTTCCACAAATATCTATCAGTTTCCTTTAGTTGATCTTCCTGATCCCATAGTGTCTCGGACGCCATTACAGTGTCTTCGGCCACCGTGAAAATTTTACTTTTTCGTCTTCAAGATTGATTAATTTTCCTAATTTTACCTTTGCTCCTTTGATATTGTGGTCGGTGTGCAAAATTGTGAGGTCACCATTGCTGTATCTTGATCAACATGAGAAAAAATACAGCCTCTGTTAGGTGCGAAAAAGAGGTAGTTTGCATCTATGGACCCAACAACGAATTCTACGATTGCTTTTTTCTCAGAGCGAGCTAATGTGGCATTCCTTAGAACACACAGATGCCAGGGGCATTCACTCGGAGAAAGTAGTTGAAGGGAAGCCAAGAAGTGCACCAAATTTTAAGGTCGGGTGTCGGTAGAATATTGAACAGTAATTTGCATCTAGGGAAGGCTGTCCAAGATTAAAGAATTCAACGAAGTTGAAATTTTATTCGAGTGTCTTGGCATGATAACATTCGACAAAGCATATAATAATTCGTGGCACGTCAATACAATATACTTAATGAACTTCATCAAATAATACTAAAGACGAAACGCTCCATCGTCGACAAAGTGAGGAGTAAACATCAGCGAAGTCAGCAGCCAGCAGGAGTCTCACGAAGCGGATACACTGCGACGCTGGCTCTCTGCCTTTCAACTGCGTCCTCTATGTCATGTCCTGCGACTCTTGTAACTGCAATTCGATTTCTGCTGGAGTTGCAAATAAACTTCCACTTCCTGTATTTTAACCCTGAAAACTACTTTTTTTTTCTTGAATGCCAGAAGTAGGTAGTTTAAAAACTAGTCCAGTTCCATCCAGTAACAGAGAATTATATAAACATTGCTGGGTCATACTAATATCTAAATAGTATGTTAAGATAAGTCTGTTGCCATTTGGTTTAGAACTCGATGTTTTAATCTACGTGTTTGTTCACAAAAAGCATTGAGCAAATTTTCTTCACTTGAAGCCATAGCTCAAAACATTGTCGTAATGTTCTCTTTGCCCTATATTTCAGAAAATAATGACGAGCAGCGAACTGATAACTAAAGCAGACAGCTACAGCTTCCTTCACCCGTGGTTGGGGGACGGCCTTCTCACTAGCACAGGTGAGACTCTTTCGATATATGGTGCCAATACGCTTCAACTGCCTGCAATAATCTCTCATGCTACTTGTAAACTTTTCAGGGAAGAAGTGGCATTCTCACCGCAAGATGATAACGCCCGCCTTCCACTTCAGCATCCTGGACAATTTCGTAGAAGTATTCGCAGAGAAAGCTGAGGTTTTGGTAAACTTACTCAAGTCGAAAGCTGACGGGCAGTCGTTCGACATTTACCCCTACATCACACGCTGTGCTCTCGACATAATATGTGGTGAGAATTGGTTTTAAGGTACTTGGGACATAAAGAAAATTTGATAATATCATCTCACTTCGCCTTCCCGTAACACAGATCTCACAATGTGATCTTATGCTTCAAGAAATTCGTGAAGATTTTATTGCAGTGTAATAACTGTTTAGCATTCATTCTATGGGATGCAGCTTGTAAGCAAGTCCATCCCACCAAAAGACGACAGCCTGCTGAATTTTTGACAGAGAAACCCACCGTAATGGCTGGGGATTCCTTGGACCCATTAATACCGAACTGTTATTCCTTTCCTCTTTTTAGTGAACTTCAGCAGAATTCTGTCTCTATTTCCAATAATCTTTTTTTTACCTTTCATTTCAGTGTCGTTGCTTCTGTGTTCCTAATGTGGTGAGAGATGAGGCCATCGTCAATAGTAAAATTTGTTATAAAGCATAGTACTTTACTAAGTACGATACGATTGGCATGTCTTCCTCCGATTTTAAAGATTCTTACTTAATTATGAGGGAACCAGCGGTTTGTTAGCGACTCCTAACATCTATTTATATTTTATTTTGTGTGTCCTGGGCTTAGTTAATACGAAATAATAACAACCATGGGTCTGTGCGAAATTTTCGCACTTTTATAATTTTAAATAATGGCAGTATTTGGAATAAATGTAGTCGCTGGGATAAGGGTAGTTGTAGGAATGAAGAGGAAACATCTTTAAAAATGAACCGAACGATGTGAAAAAATAATCATGAATTTGTGATACATTTTAGTGTTCACGTTTTCATGAATATAATTTTCAACAAAACTCTTTACAGAGCATTACAGTCCCTCTGTTTAAACGGTATTCGAGATAAGAATGTGGCTTTCGTTTTTCATTTTCCTTAAGAGATAAAAAACGTTAGTTGATTTAGTTTCCCTTGGAGAGCTACATATAGTTGCCCGTAACTAAAGAATGGATTTGGTAAACAGATTCCTTCTCTTTGAAGGTTTGTCCCTGCAACTTGTTTATAGCGATCGCAAAAGCAATCTTAATAGGAAAGTTTCTGCTTGTCAATTGACAAGGCATGTTTCGATCAGATGGTGTTAAGTTTAACAGCTGTATTACAATAGTTTTCCCGATGTCAATAAGCTGAGGATTAATTGTAAACAGGGCACCTGTGCGAAACTGTCACACTTGGATAGTAGTAAATAATGACGTTATTTCGAATAAGCGTAGTCGCTGCTATAACAGTTGGCGACAATGACAATTTTGTTTCTCGTTTGCGAAAGTATATTTGTTTAGAAAAGTCAACTTGCACGAAGGCAGATATAATGGACTACCGCAGTGATCACAATTATTATCTATCGCAGTATTGTATTCAAATTGTACAGTTAATATGTACTTAAAAACAAATAAAACGATATCTGTAATAAGATCATATGAAAAAGGAGTCCCTTGCTCTTGGTTAATCAGTTAGTTTCCTAAAATATAGGTATGAGGCAGAGCGTACATGATGTCCATTTGCTTGTGATAGTTAAAAGCGGCCTCTATGGGGCGGGGGGGAAGACGTCTGATGACTTGAAAAACAGGAGTCGGTATAGAAGAGAAAGAGAATCCAGTATTAGAAGCAGAAATTAAAAGAACATTGGAAGACTGAAGATCAAATTAAACAGAAGGGATCAATAACATTCCATCAAATGGTTCAAATGGCTCTGAGCACTATGGGACTTTACAAAAAAATGGTTCAAATGGCTCTGAGCACTATGGGACCCAACTGCTGAGGTCATTAGTCCCCTAGAACTCAGAACTAGTTAAACCTAAGGACATCACAAACATCCATGCCCGAGGCAGGATTCGAACCTGCGACCGTAGCTGTCTTGCGGTTCCAGACTGCAGCGCCTTTAACCGCACGGCCACTTCGGCCGGCATGGGACTTTACATCTGAGGTCATCAGTCCACTAGAACTTACAACTACTTAAACCTAACTAACCTAAGGACATTACACACATCCATGCCGGAGGCAGGATTCGAACCTACGACCGTAGCAGTCGCGCGGTTCCGGACTGAAGCGCCTAGAACCGCTCGTCCACCGCGGCCGGCCACATTCCATTTGAATTTCTAAATTAATTAGGGGAAATGGCAACAAAATTACTATTTGCGTTGGTGTGTAGAATGTATGAGACTGGCGATATGCCGACAGATTTTCGGAGCAGCATCATCCACAAAATTCCGAAGACAGCAAGAGTCAACAAGTGCAAGAATTATCCCACAATCAGCATGAAAGCTCATGCATCCAAGCTGCTGACAAGAAAATACACAGATGAATGAAATGGAAAATTTAGGATGTGTTAAATAGTGATCAATTTGGTTTTAAGAAACGTAAAGACACTAGAGAGGCAATTCTGAAGTTTGGTTGATAATGGGAGCAAGACTGAAGAAAAATCAAGATACGTTAGGAAATTTAAAATGGTGCAAGCTGTTCGAAATTCTGGGAAAAATAGGGGTAAGGCATAACGAAAAACGGGTAATATACTATACGTACAAGAACCAAGATGGAACAATAAGAGTGGGAGAAGAAGGTCAAAGTGCTCGGATTAAAAAGAATGTGAGACAGGGATGTAGTCTTTAACCTCTACTGTTCCATCTGTACATGGAAGAAGCTATGGCGGAAATAAAAGCAGTTTCAAGAATGGAACCGAAATCCAAGCTGAAAGGTTATCAGTAAGAACGTTCGCTGATATCATTGCTATCCTCAGTGAAAGAGAAAAAGAATTACAGAATCTGTTGAATGGAATGAACAGTCTAATGAGTACAGACCGAGAGTACATCGAAGAAACACGAAATTAATGAGAAGCAGCAGAAATAAAAACAGCAAGAAACATAACATCGGGATTGTTGGTCAAGAAATAGATGAAGTTAAGGATTTTGCTACCTAGGCAGTAAAATAACCCATGACGTTCGGAACGAGGAGGACATCAAAAGCACACAAGCAGCCGGCAAAAAGGGCATTCCTGGCCAAGAAGAATCTACTACTAACAAACTTAGACCTAAATTTGAGCAAGAAATTTCTTGGAATGTAAGTTTGAAGCACAGTAGTGAAACGCAGACAGCAGAAAAGATGAGAATCGAAGCATTTGAGAAATGGTATTACGGAAGAATGTTAAAAATCAGGCGAACTGATAAGGTAAGGGGCCGGCCTGGTGGCCGTGCGGTTCTAGGCGCTTCAGTCCGGAACCGCGCGACTACTACGGTCGCAAGTTCGAATCCTGCCTCGGGCATGGATGTGTGTGATGTCCTTGGGTTGGTTAGGTTTAAGTAGTTCTAAGTTCTAGGGGACTGATGACCTCAGAAGTTAAGTCCCATAGTGCTCTGAGCTATTTTTTTGATAAGGTAAGGAATGAGGAGGTTCTCCGGAGGACAGGCGAGGAAAGGAATATATGGAAAACACTGACAAGAAGAAGAGACAGATGATAGGACATTTGTTAAGACATCACAAATGACTTCCAGTATACTAGAGGGAGCAGTAGAGGGTAAAAAATGTAAGGAAAACAGAGACTGGAACACACGCAGCAAATAATTGAGGACATAGGTTGCAAGTTCTACTCTGAGATGAAGAGACTGGCACACGAGAGGAATTCGTGACGGGCCGCAACATACCAGTCACGAGACTGATGATCTCAAGAAATTAAAAGACTTTTTTATGTTAAAACTTTCCACAAATAGTAAGTTTTAGCGCAAAATCATCATTTAACGCCACAAGTCGGCTTAAAAAAACCTTTCTAACGAGACCTCACACATCCGTGAACGATTAGTATGTGTTGAGAAAAAGGGATGTTGATTTGAGAAATAATATAATAGTAAAATGCTGCCAGTCACTGTTCATTTTCTATTAGATGGACCATAAGTTCCAGAATATCTCTACGTTGCTGGCCTTATCATTCTCTGCATGCAGATTTTCTGTGGTACAATGATCGGGCAGGTTTCAGCAGACCATTATATGTGGATCATGCAGGTCACCACACCCTTCAGCCACGAACCTCTCTTTCTGAGGTACGCCCTGCATCATGACACTCCTCTCCCCAGTCGTATGTTCCTCTTTGATGTTCTCCCAAACCATTTGTGTTGCTGAATTACTCAATAGATCTGTTGGGCGACATCGCCTGATGTAAATACTGATGTTGTGCGCCTGATGCTCTTCCTTGATTTCAACCTAGGATACACCAGCGTCTTTACGGAATTTGCTTTTAGATTGTTATTATCATAATAATAATGAATTAAGGATGGATCTGCCTTTTTGCAAGTACACGAATTATTGTTTTGTGTTTTCACCCAAACATAGTTTTGGTGTCCTCACTCTTTTTTTCGGTATTTTCCTTTTATTTTACATTGCGCGTGTCCTGTGGCTGCCAACTAAAATTAGTCACAGTTCTAAATAAGTACATCATCTCATAACTGTAGTACTCTGCTAGTCCCTAGCTGTGACGTGATCGTTTTTATGTACGGAACGTGTGTTTGTACCGTTGAGCTTAACGTTTTCTCCTGCTCGCTTGTAACTATTGCGTCCTGATATGTCGCTGTGACGTACACACACGTTTCACCCTCAGTACAGAGTGATTTCTATTACGCTACCCTACTAACAACCATATCCTTCCTTCTTTTTTTAAATAGAAACTGCTATGGGGACCTCAATCGACGCACAGCACAACATCGATTCTGATTATGTAGCAGCGGTGTACAAGTAAGTTACTTAAATTACAGAGTATACAAAGTATTGTTTGTAAAAATTAATATATTTTTAAGGAATGTTCAAATATATTAAATTCTGATACGATATGAAATATGAATATTGATAGGATATGAAATTACGGTCGGAGGAAGGCAATGGCAAACCACCGCGGCTAGGACCTTGACTAGTACGGTGTGAGAGTCCCCACATCGTCCCCTACGCCCTGTCAAGGAGTATGGGGCCTCATTATCATCATCATCATCATCATGATTATCATGATGAAATGGTCAACCCTGATGCAGAAAGGATGACTGAATTTTCAGAGAAATAAAGCCACATTACCTGCCAAAATGAGTGTTTGGAGAAGCATGAAGTACTGTTGTTCAATCCTCTACGCGTGGGGCACTGAACAAAAGAAGAACTACTGTATTCCTAAGGAAATAAGTACTTGCTGCCAACTGTCCGAGTCTCCAGGCCATCTTTGTCGGCAGACGGACATCTGAAACGACTGAGGAAAATCTAGATCCTTCAGTGAGCTACATTTCAGCAACTTGAGGGGCCGATGATAAACATCTCTATCACTTTTTCCAGCTCGTGGCCTAGCGATAGAATAAAAACACGAATATGAGCTGCATAAATGATAGCGTCTTAGGTTGGAGAACTTTACATTGTAATGGGCAACAGCAGTTTATTGTGAGCAGCCGTTGTTGCCCATGTTACCAAGTGCGACCCAAAGGTGGTGCACCATACGTAGAACGTTACTGTTGCGAAAGCCAAAGCGGGAGCGCCACTGGTTTGTGATACCAAAGCGTCAGCAACTAAGGTTCAAATGGCTCAAATGCCTCTGAGCACTATGGGACTTAACATCTGAGGTCATCAGTCCGCTAGAACGTAGAACTAACAAACCTCAGGACGTTACACACATCCATGCCCGAGGGAGGATTCGAACCTGCTACCGTAGCGGTCGCGCGGTTCCAAATTGAAGCGCCTAGAACCGGTCGTCCACTGCGGCCGGCAGCAAATAAGGGCACGGTACAAACTATCACTACTTCAGACGGCCCCCATGAAAGACGAATTATCGTAGGACAGTAAAACCTGGAAACATTTGTAAGGACATGCGGTAGAGAAATAATTAATAAGCAATTGAAAGAAACACATTTTAATTTCCACATGGGAGATAAACATGTGTTGATTCCCTACCTGTTTACGTCCCAGGTCACAAACGTTGCTCAGTGTGACGACCAAGTGCATCCACGACAACGTGAACCTCACTTACTGATTGATCTACTGATGCGGGAAACAACGGTGGACCACGGAATGTTCAGCTATCGTAACACAGGTCGTGCTGAGCTTGGAGATCTCACATCAAAAAGTGGCTCAATTAGCCGTCGACCCCTCACAGGAGCATATTCCTAAATCGCCACTTAATTCCAACATTCGAATCACGCTCGTCAACAACGGTGCGGAAGGATGACCTCTCCGTATTCCTTTAACACGTCGACACTCATGAAGAGCAGCAGCACTATTGCTGTAGCTTTGATAAAACAGTTTTACGAGTATGGCCCTGCTCACCTTGTCCAGACCCACGTTGACTGATGCTTGTGTTTCAACCCTACGTCGACTTACCAGTACCGGCGCCTGATGGCAAGTCATGACACCAACATCACTATCAACGCAAGTCCTCCATGGCACAGTCAGAAAATTTGTCCTATAAAGTGAGGTACCCACACAGTAAATAGTTTTCCGTGTACACTGAATCAAGTAGCGAAAGTTTAATCATGCACTGATCAGCCAGATGATTGTGACTATCTATCTAATAGCCCATATGTCCATCTTGGCACGGATAACAGTGGCGACGTGTCGTGGCATGGAAGCAATGAGGCCGTGCTAGGGCGCTGGAGGAAGTTGGCACCACACCTGCACACACAATTCACCTAATTCCTGTACATTTCGAATAGGGGCGCGATGAGTTCTGATGCCAAGTTCAGTCACATCCCAAGTTTATTCGATCGGGTACATATCTGGCGAGAGGGGGGGCCACCACATCAACTGACCCACCACTGTGTTCCCTGAAGCACTCTATTCCGTCACACTCCTGGCCTTGTTACACGGCACATTACCTTGTCGAAAAATGTCACTACTGTCGGGAAACATGATGGTCTTCAACCAGCGTACGAAACTCGTTGGTCGTCGTGGTGCCCTGCATGAGCTCCACTGGACCCATGGAAGCCAATACGACTCTTCCCCGGAGCATAATGGAGCCGCCTCCAGCTTATCTCCGTCCCACAGTACAGGTGTCAAGGAGTTGTTCCCCTGGAAGACGGCGGATTCGCGTCCTCTGATCGGCATGATGAAGAAGGCTTTGGGGTTCATCATACCATGCCACGCTCTGGCATTGCGCAACGTCCTTTGCCGATGATAACGTGCCCATTTCTGTCGTAGTTGCCGAGGTCGTGGTGTTGGCATTGGCACATGCATCGGTCGTCGGCTGAGGAGGCCCAACGTTAGTAGTGTTCAGACTAACATATAATCTGCCCGGCATTAAAGTCTGAATTAAGCTCCACCACAGTTCGCGGCCTGTCCTGTTTTACCAGTCTGCCCAACCTATGACATCCGACATCTGTAATGAGGGATGGCCGGCCAACTCCCCGACGTCTGGACGTGGTTTCACCTTGATTTCCCCACGTATCGAAGACACTCACCACAGCACTCCTCAAACACCTGACAAATCGTGAAATTTCCGAAAAGCTCGTTCCAAGCCTTTAAGCCATCACAGTCTGCCCTGCACAATCTGCCCTCGGTCAAACTCATGTCGCTTGCCTTCCCCCTCTAACACACGGTCAGTGCGCTAAATGATACTACATGCACAGTGCATGTCTGACTAGTTGTAATTCCATGCCATGGAGGCGGTGCTTTGGCCTGGATGGGTTTATATCGGTAGTAGGTCGGTGGTCATAATCCTCTGGCTGATCACTGTAACCATCCTACAGTTTTCAGAGCACTAATCGGTCATGAGTGCGCCAACGTTCCGTTCACATGCGTAGTCAGAGTGATCACGGTAAGGAAAGAAGATAGTTGATAATGCACCTGTATTTAAAAGCAGACACCCACTGCAACGAAGAACGAATTAGACGACACCTGACGGATATTTCTTCTCCCTCTCTCACTGTTATATTTCCTTCATAGACCATGATACGCTCGCTAAGCCCGCGGGGCAGAACAGGTGATTTGGATTGTTGAAAGGGCCAAATAAGGTGGCGCTCAGTTTCACTTCAAAATTGTAATTTATTGTAATTTAACAACACATTCAAACAAAAACGGCACATAGCTGAACCTTTACAACTACTGGTTTCAAAATCCAGTTCTTTCATGGCTAAAAGTCTCCAAACAAGAAATCTTAAAAATCAACAAGATTGCCTCAGAGCAAAAGTGGATAGGACAAACATGAACAAGGTGCAATACAAACGGCTAAAGGCCACAATTAAATTTCAAATTTTTAAAATATATTACCATAATCTTTTAAGGTAGAAGGCCGCAATGTGTTCGCTTAAGGGGAAATTTTAAGAATAAGGCATTAAGTGGCTGAAGGCCCACAGATTATTTTCCAAAAAATCAAAAAAAACTTCAACCATTAAGTTTTAAGTGGCCGAAAGCATACTAAATGAAAAGCAACGCAACTAAATTTAAGAATAACGTTTTAAGCGGCAGCAGGCCCACGCCTGATTTTCCAAAAATTCAAAATACCTTATACCTCTAAGTTTTAAGTGGCTGACAGTGCACTAAATGAAAAGATCGCACAACAACCTTCAGCAAAATATCCACTTGCCAGAATTCAAACTTACTTATATGGCCTGAAGGCCTTTAATTTACATAAAAAACAATATTTTTTTTGTAAGCCTTGGCTATAATAGATTACCAACAGACCATTAAACATCCATTAAAAGGATATTATAGACAAAGGCACTCAGGTGCCTCCAAGGGAGCGGGGGGGAGGGGGCTGGGCCTGCCCTCAAAACATTAATGTTTACTTAGGTGAGACAGGTGGTGGGCCCAACTACACTTGATCCGTCGGTAACCCAACCAAGAGACAGTCCTGGACCTACCGACCAAAAACTTACTAGCCACCAATCGTATATGAAAACTCAAAGGCCAAACTATTACGGACGTGATTATCCACAATGAAATACGTATTAAGCTGTCAAATTTACACACCGTGTTGGGCACCGACAACAGGTGAGGAAAGGACACTGCCTGAAATTACATTAGTGGCCAGGGCAGGCAACCGGAACACTAACGGCCACAAGGCAGAAAATTCCGCTGGTGCACTTGAATTGTAGTGGACAAACATACTTAATTCCAGCGCACGGCGGCTCAATAACACCACTACGGCCACTCGGTGTTGCTCACAGGAAAAGCTCCCCAACAGCGAATCACCGAAATGAACGACACAACATGAACAGAGGTGGCTTGGGTACTTAAGACACCACTCAACGTTGACGTCCTGGGTCGGTGAGCCACGAAGTTCGTAGCGATCGGACAGCTCCACACACGCTCCTACACTGCGCAGGGACCGCTAGCTGACCCAGCCGACTGCGCCGCACGAAGATAACCTCCCTGGTCCGCACCAACAGACCGACTACCCTAAGAATGCCGACATCTAAAATAGTCGTCAGTGGATATAACGCCAACTACACACATAACCTGACAAACACTTATACCAAGTTTCCTGGCAGATTAAAAGTGTGTGCCCGACCGAGACTCGAACTCGGGGCCTTTGCCTTTCGCGGGCAAGTGCTCTACCATCTGAGCTACCGAAGCACGACTCACGCCCGGTACTCACAGCTTTACTTCTGCCAGTATCTCGTCTCCTACCTTACAAACTTTACAGAAGCTCTCCTGCGAATCTTGCAGAACTAGCACTCTTGAAAGAAAGGATACTGCGGAGACATGGCTTAGCCACAGCCTGGGGGATGTTTCCAGAATGAGATTTTCACTCTGCAGCGGAGTGTGCCCTGATATGAAACTTCCTGGCAGATTAAAACTGTGTGCCCGACCGAGACTCGAACTCGGGACCCTTGCTTTTAGCGGGCAAGTGCTCTACCATCTGAGCTACCGAAGCACGACTCACGCCCACTACTCACAGCTTTACTTCTGCCAGTATCTCGTCTCCTGATTTCCATGTCGATTTTCGTTCCCTCTCCCAGGTTTCAGCTCTCGGAGCTGCTGTCAGCTCCTATGGCTACATTTGTGTCTATAGTGACGGGTCGCGGGGTTGTCACGCCTTTTGCGGATATAAAATTGGTGTTTCTTTAACATTATATCTATATATTTTTTAGCCTAAACTGATATGGGCCTTAAGGCCTTCTCTTACACCTGGCGAGGAACAGTGCATACAAAAACATTACATAACAATCATGTTGCCCGATTACATTACTGCAACATTAAACTGATGGAGCTGGTTCGTTTGTTAATATATTAAGTCACTGGCATTTCCTTCGAAAATGATGTATCACCAGAAGTAAGGAAGAGCTTTCAAACATCTCCTTGACTAAAATTCATTATCTATTAAAATGAACCTGTTTAATCGGCCTTGTTTAAAAAAACATAAACATAACCTTTGCCTTCCAAATAACGAATTTTATATGCATACAAGCTAAATGACTGCTCATTTTTTCCCACATACTTCAGTCAGTGCAATCCCCTAGGTTGAGAACAATGCCAGAAGGTTGTCCATTCTTAATGTGCTTATGGACAGACACTGACGGCTACTGCTTCTGTTCACCCCTCAAATTAAGGGAACTCAACCCTCTATTTTCAATGAGCCAAAACGCAAGTTAGATAAAATTATACTTTAAAACTGAACTTTTGTTTAACGAAGCGGGGTTATAAATTAGCTTTCCATATTATTACGTTAAAACATCACAATTTAGATTGGTACTTACAGGTAAGGTTAAAAATAAACAAATCGGATTTTTGTCGTAGAGTGAACAAAACATCAATTTATAGTGCTGCCGACGTTGAAATTTGTATTTCTCTATTACGTTGCTTCACCACCAACCTAACCATACTAATCTATGAGTGATATTACCATTTGTCTTTCGACGCACTAGCACAGAACTTTTTTGGAAGTTCCGGTTCTATTCGCTCCATTGTTTGTATTCGTCCCGTTTTACGGCATGAAGCACGCGTATAAAACAATGAGTCCTCTTAATAAACCTTCTGTGACACTGGTCGCGTACTATTTACACACGTACAGGCTATTCTCTTTTCATTCTTATATCTCGAATCTATTCGGATCTATTAACATTTCTAACGTCAGCTCAAGACACCGCCGCTATATAAGATTGGAATAATAGAGTATTTTGAAGGTCGTTCGATGAACTCTCTGCCATGTATTTAAATGTGATTTGCAGAGTACCCATGTAGATGTAGATGTAGAATGGTATGATTTAAGTCAGAACACTGTAGCGTGTCTTACACACCAAACAGTAATGCAACAGAATAGTCTGTGTACCCAATGACGATAATAGTTTGCATAAAAAGAACCTACACTGTACTTGAGAGAGATTTACTATGTGTATTTTTATGTTTCGTTTCAGTATTGCCGAGCTTACGATTAAGAGAGTCGTCAGGCCATGGCTTCTGAGTGACTTCATCTTCCGCTTGTCTCCGACGGGGAAGAAGTTCTACAAGCAGCTGGATGTTCTACACGGATTTACCAGGAAGGTAATCCTCATTAACATACAGAAATGGTTGAAACACACAATGAGCCAAGGAACAGTTGAAATACTTCTGTTGTGGAATTTGTTATGTACAATGCAAAATGGCCGGCAACATTCGAAAGCTTCAGATCCATGTGTCGAATAGGTTACACTGTAGGGATAATGTGGTACTCACGAATCCTCAAACCACACACACACACACACACACACACACACACACACACACACACACACACACTATGTAGCTCAAGGATCTGACAGGAAGCCTGTTATAGTGTGTCTCACCTCACTGTTTTCGCGGGGACAAATAGGGCACAACAATTATTGTTATCAGCGGTTAGTAAACTTCTTGTGAGTAATAAGATTAAAATTGCGTATGATATCGTTTCATATGGAATATCGAATCTGTTAGCGAAAGCTGGAACAACGGCTGCTTTGTAGAATGGCCTCATGCTATGTACTATATGCAAGATTAGACGGATGTGCGAAAAAGGTACTTCCGGTAGGCTACAAACAAAATACTGGAGTAGTTAAAGAAAATTTACTTAAAAATAAATGTACGTATCTGTAAATCTTTTGTCCACACAACTTTCATTCCTGCTAGATACCGTATTTGTTAAATAACCGAAAAACTTCCGCTTTGCAAACCTGCTGACTGTGGTCGTGTTCAATCCATGACACTGTCTTCTAGTTATCCGTCAGAGTTACGCCATTGGGAGACAATTTACTTTTCCTCTGTGGAATGAGGAAGAAATCACTTCGACACAAGCCGGGACAAGATTCAAATGGCTCTGAGCACTATGGGACTTAACATCTGAGGTCATCAGTCCCCTAGAACTTAGAACTACTTAAACCTAACTAACCTAAGGACAACACACAGACACCCATGCCCGAGGCAGGATTCGAACCTGCGACCGTAGCGCCGGGACATGAGGTGGGTTCTCAGATGTCATTTGAGCTGAGATATCAGATCGCGAATCCTATCCTGAATGGCTCATCTCAGTTTTGTTAATGTCACACCGTAGGATGCAGCACATGCCGTTCCGAGTTCAATAGAAAATGTTCAAATGTGTGTGAAATCTTATGGGACTCAACTGCTAAGATCATCAGCCCCTAAACTTTCACGCTACTTAACTTATCCTAAGGACAAACACACACACCCATGTCCGAGGGAGGACTCGAATCTCCGCCGGGACTAGGCGCACGGTCCATGACTGCAACGCTTTAGACCGCTCGGCTAATTCCGCGCGGCAGTTCAATAGAAACCACATTCAAAATTCCTTTAATTCTCCAAAAATAACTACAGCCATTCTAGCTGGAAAAATGATGTACTCTTTTTTCCGCTTGCTAGACGAGGGGATGGCGTTTGAGCTTATTGATCCCCCTCCCCCTCAACCCCCGCTCCCAGTTAGCGTAGAAAACTCATATCTTATCGCGGGTCGCTAATTTGTTTTGTACGCCTTCCCCTCCTGCAGCGTGATGAAAGTTAAAATTCTTAGGAGTAGTCATCGGTTGAGTTTCTTGGCTCTCAGATGGTTGTTTTGTAACCCGTCGAGCACGGAAGTTGAGACATTGTAAACGTTAACTCATGATATCATAAAAAAAACTTTTAACTAAAATCTGTATAAAGTTATTTGAAAGTTTAGATGTTCTGAAACGAACTGGTTTGTTAACTACGGCTCGTATTAATATCTCTCTGACAGATATCCGTAAGCCAGAAGCCCGATGGCAGATAACGAATGCACCGCAGTCTGATACGACTGAGGTGCCGCGTCGGCAGAGCTCCGAAGTGCTTCCTAGCACTCACGTCGGCAATGAGATTCTGACCCGCCTCAAACCTACTACCCCTTCTGCGATGATTGCGTAGCCAAGCTTTGCAGACACGCTGCAAAATTATACAACGTGTTCATTCTACCTTATAGGTCACTAAACAGCAAACTATCCCTGAAAAACTTCGTGCGGATACGAAGGACCAACGGATACTGTTGCTCTCATTACACGTCATATTCTGCCTATTATGTTTTGATAAAGCTGACACTAGTGAAGCTCAAGAAGCGTCCCCTTGTGTCCAAGTATGTTGATAATAAGTGTGGTGGTCCAGATTGCTGTACACACCGATACCTCTAATACTCAGTAGCAAGTCCTCTTGTATCGATGCGTGCCTGTACTCCTCGTGGCATACTATCCACAAGTTCATCAAGGCACTGTTGGTACAGATTGTACCACTCCTCAACGGCGATTCGGCGTAGATCCATTGCTGTGGGTCACATCGTCCATAAACAGCCCTTTTCAATCCATCTCAGGCATGTTCGATAAGGTTCATGTCTGGTGAACATGCTTGCCACTCTAGTCGAGCGATATCGTTATCCTGAAGGAAGTCATTCACAATATGTGCACGATGGGGACGTGAATTGTCGTCCATGAAGACGAATGACTCGTCAATAAGCTGTCGATATGGTTGCACTATCCGTCGGAGGACGGCATTCACGTATTGTACAGCCGTTACGGCGTCTTCCATGACCCCCAGCGGCGTACGTCGGCCCCACAGAATGCCACTCCAGAACAGCAGGGAACCTCCACCTCCCTGCACCCGCTGGACAGTGTGTGTTAGGCTTTCGGCCTGACCGAGTTGCCTCGAAACACGTCTCCGATGGTTGAAGGCATATGCGACACTCATCGTTGAGGAGAACGTGATGCCAATCCTGAGTGATCCATTTGGCATGTTTTTGGGCCCATCTGTACCGCGGTGCATGGCATCGTGGTTGCAACGAAGGACCTCGCAATGGACGTCGGGAGTGAAGTTGCGCATCATGCGCACAGTTTGAGTCGTAACACGACGTCCTGTGGCTGCACGAAAAGCATTATTCAACAGGGTTCCTCCGAGCCGTAATCCGTAGGTAGCGGTAATCCATTGCAGTAGTAGCACTTGGGCGGCCTGAGCGAGTCATGTCATCGACAGTTTCTGTCTTTCCGTATCTCCTCCGAGACGCCTGAGCCCTTCCCTTAGCCCTTCCTGGCACAAAGTAACAATATGGCCACGATCGAACCGCGGTATTGACCGTCTAGGCGTGGTTGAACTACATACAGCACGAGCCGTGTGCCTCCTTCCTGTTGGAATGACTGGAATTGATCGGCTGTCGGACCCCCTCTGTCTATTAGGCGATGCTCATGCATGGTTGTTTACATCTCTGGGCGGGTTTAATGACATCTCTGATCAGTCAAAGGGACAGTGTCTGTGATACAATATTCACAGTCCACGTCTATCTTCGTGATATAATATCCACAGTCAACGTCTATATTCAGGAGTTCTGGTAACCGGGGTGATGGAGAACTTTTTTTGGTGTGTGTATGAAAATACAAGTGAAACTGGCCACACCAATATTCTAAAAAGGTGCAAAATAGGTAAACATAAATGGCTAGAGGACAAGTGTAAGTCTAGCGAACTGCGGGAAAGATAAATACCGCCCTTAGGAAAATTTAAGAGGTTTTTGGAGAGAGGACAAGCAGCTGTAAGAAACTCATAAGGTCAGATGGAAAACCAGTACTAAGCAAAGAAAAGAAAGTTGTAAGGTGGATGAAGAGATAGAGGGAATTTACAGTGGAAACGAACTTGTAGACAATTTTATAGGGAGGGGAGAGGTTGTAGATGAAGATAGTATGAGAGATATAATATTGCAAAAAGAATTTGGCGGAGCGCTGAAAGACCTAAGTCGATACAAGGGCCCGGGAGAAGAAGAACTGCTGATATCCTTGGGGAAGCCAGCAGTGAAAAAACATTCCACATGCCACAATGAAATTTTCACCCTGCGGATGAGTGTGCGGTGATTTGAATCTTTCAGGCGGATTAAAACTGTGTGCTGGACCGAGACTCTAACTCGGAATCTTTTCCTCACTGTAGAGTGAAAATTTCATTCTGGAAACGTCCCCCAGGCTGTGGCTATACCATGCCTCCGCAATATCCATTCCTCCACGAGTGCTAGTTCTGCAAGTTTCGCAGGACAGCTGCTGTGAAATTTGGAAGGTAGGAGGCGAGATACTGACAGAATTGAAACTGTGCGGACGGGTTTTGGATTGGATATGGATTGCAGGAGTTATTCGGAGATGGAGAGGCTTGCGCAGGTTACAGTGTGTCAAACCAGTCTTCGGAAAAATGGCCACAACAACAACTGTCATAGAATTATATTTCATTGATATCGACATGGCTCATAATGGGAATTAGATACTGGTAATCTGCTTTACAACTCCACTGTATCACTGCCGAGTGCATAATCACCTGGTTTCTTTTGCAGGTCATTCAACAGAAAAAGCAGTCGAGAAAGACCCAAAAAAGTGACGAAAAGGCGGCACAGTACGATGATCTTGGTACGTGACTTTGATTGAACAGGGAGGCTTCTTATTGTTGTTGCACTGTGTGCATCACCTCTGTTGTGGTGTCAATGTTCGCAGGGAGAAAGCGGCGTGTGGCCTTCTTGGACATGCTCCTCGTCGAGTCTGAGGATGGGCAGAAACTAACTGACAAAGAGCTGCAGGAGGAAGTGGACACTTTTATGTTTGAGGTGAGCCCGTTCTGCCGGTGGGAATTTATCTACAGAATACAGTTACCAGCACAGAGTTTTCAGACAATCGCACATCAACTCAAAACACCAAGATTGAAAACAAGTATCATTGTTGTAAATTATTCAAAAGGTAAGGAACACCATTCCTTTAGCTGTGATGTTTCTCACCACGCTGAGGAAATACGAGTATTTTCTTCTGACTCGTTAACATACATCATTACTAATAAAATTATCTCGAAATTCCAGTCGCATCATTTGACCATTACCAGTCCAACATTTCGTAATGAAAGTTAGCATCGCTCAAAAAATGAATATTTCAACTAATTTTTGTTATATCGTCAAACAATGGAAAATCTAGGATGGAGTGTAATAATATTATGCAAAGTACAGTTGCTACTCACCATATAGCGGAGATGTTGAGTTGCAGAGAGGCACAACAAAAAGACTGTCACCAATAAAAATTCGTCAAAAATAGACAACAAATACAAGTACACACACTCACGCAGACGCAACTCACACACACATGACTGCACACTCAGGCAACTGAAGCCACATATAGTGTCGGATATTAACGTGAGATCATTAGGTACACGTAAAGTCCTTCCGAGAACAGAACGACCTTTTGAATGATAGCTGGCGCAGTGTACTGCGACTGCACATGTATCACGCAATGGTGACACAAAAATGGACATTTTTGATTCTTTTTTCATATACAGTCGGATGTTAATGTGGGATTATCGAGTGCATGGAAACTCCTTATGAGAACAGTATGACTTTCACTAAAATAGACAGCTTCGAGTATTGCGACTGCAAATGTGTAACGTAACGGTACATTAGAAACTATTTGCTTCGACGGAACAAAAAACAGGCATAAAAGTCAGCGTTTACAAGACCAGTTTCGGCACACGATGTTGTTAATACATTAAACGGTGGTCGGCACATCCCTCTCCTGGGTATTTTTTAGGTCCAAGTGACGCAGTACAACATTTGGCAATCAGCGGGAAAAAGGATACATTCGATACAGCGTTAAACGAACATAGTAGTTACCTATAGTAACAGATGTGGACACGTATTTCTCATTTTTAAGATTTAATAAAAAGCACACCGTATTTGTTCTAGTGATTTTTGTTTATTCCATGCTATTTTACCGGCTTATTAGGCCATCTTCAGGAAACAACTGACAAGCGTCTTGAAGGGACACCAGTTCTTTGGTAACCAAACATTATAAACAAAGATACAATCCACTTAACATTTTCTCAGCCAATGTCAAGACCCCACAGACTTAAGCATTGTAACCATTTAACCTGTAATATTGTGTAGTTTAATTATTCCTTGAGCTTAATTTTTTGTCCGTTGGGTAAAGCGTAATTTAGACGTTATGAAATAAGTATGATACACAATACCCTATGCAACTGGATTTTACCTTTGCTTATAATTTTTGGTTACCTCAGAACTAGTGTCCCTTCCAGACGCACTCAGTTTTCTACATTAAAATGGCCCTATAAGTCGAAAACTAGTTTGAAATAAGCAAAAATTAATACAAAAAACAATTATTCAACCTTAAATATCCAATTGTATTATCGCGAAATATGGGAGAGAGTGTCACAGAAATGATACAGGATTTGGGCTGGAAATCGTTAAAAGAAAGGCGTTTTTCGTTGCGACGGAATCTTCTCACGAAATTCCAATCACCAACTTTCTCCTCCGAATGCGAAAATATTTTGTTGACTCCGACCTACATAGGGAGGAACGATCACCACGATGAAATAAGGGAAATCAGACCTCGTACTGAAAGATATTGGTGTTTATTCTTTCCGCGCGCTATACGAGATTGGAATAATAGAGAATTGTGAAGGTGGTTCTATGAACCGTCTGCCAGGCACTTAAATGTGATTTGCAGAGTATCCGTGTCGATGGAGATGTAGATGTAGAATTTTTCTACCTAGAAATACCTGAAGAATCAATGAAAAACATCGTACTCAATTTTTTAAAAGAAATCGCTTGCCACTCATATATCTGCAAGGCACTGTGCTGGATTGTCTTGCATTCTCATATTGTGACGCCGCACGCGATCATCATAATTTTCTATATCGTCCACTGTGCCTTTATCAACAACGGAGGACAAACGTATGTAACCTAATCAATGTATATCACCACTCTATGCCACCCCTGCTGTTTTTTTTTTTTTTACTTATCTCATACTCTATATTCCCTGCGAACATTTTAACTGTTAGTGTAGAGGTTTCTGTTTTTAAATGTTTACCCCGTCCACTATATTTCTTTTTATCTTTCCACTTTGATACCAGCATAATTTTATTACACTAAACGAAATAAAGTACTTTTTTCACATGAATGTATTTGCCAAGTGAGCCGTTTTCTTGTACGATTTTTAAGCCTAATCTGTTGGAAGTAATATATGTTAATTGTCGAACAGTTTCAAATAATGATTATATTCTGCGAAATGGTGTCTGCTACGCACACGCACGCACGCACGCACGCACACACACACACACACACACGCACACACACACACACACACACACACTCCCACACACACACACACACACACACACAGTCAGACACACAGACAGACAAACACATACATGCTCGTAGACACAAACTATGCACTATATAGATATAGATCACGCACAACACGATGTGCACTTTGACCTCTTAATGCTGTTTGTTTCACATTTGATCCATCGTAAATATTTTACCTTGTTTACTTTCTATACGGACACCGCTCATCTACGAAATCTAACAAGCTTGTTTTCCCCGTTCTTGATTTCTGATACCTTTTTCATGTTGTGATGTTTTGTAGTTGTGATGCTATAGTTGTGAACTCATCGTTTTACAATAAAGATATAGGTACAACTTCACACATTCTTCAGTTTTATACACTAAGATATTAAGTTCGAGATTCGACTCTATGTTTGTCGCTTACCAATGACGTACCAAACATATATGATACAAACAGTTATGTTATGTCGACGAAACACGTCTTGACATTTGTACGAAAAGTGTCTGTGCTGGTGCTCATATGAGGCACCAGCTTTGTATATAAGTATCCGCGTCTCCCACGTTACTGTTCGTATAAGACAGAGGTATACTATTAAATCGTATCAGTGTTACAGTATGAGCTTTTATTTACTGACGGATATTTGAAATTTTCTCACGCATTCAAGCACATGTGATAATCATATGAACAGGTCAATACAGTATGATTTGTTGTAAGCATTACATGGTTCGTTTCCCTGGTGCTTCTGGCTAGATGTGGCATTGTAATGTTATTGTCTTCAAAAGCACTTTGCCTGTGAAATACCTTATGTTTTAGATGATTACTGTTGACGAGAGGGCTGTGCACAAATATTCTTAGCATGCGATTTTTTTTTAAGGAAGTGACAACGATGAGTCGCTATAGGTAACTAATATGTTTGTTTGAATCTGTATCCAATGTAGTTATATCACTTTAACGGTTTTGCTCTCTTCTTTTGTTATGGTGATTGGTACATTAGTTAGATGCATTTGAAAATGAATGGTGTCTGAAGGTAGTAGTGCAGAATAATTTAAAACATAGAATCGTGGAATCACGTCATTTTTCAAGAGTTATACAGTCTCCACACCGAAGCTCATGAAGGCAGATTATTACCATTGATGTCATTGTTGTTTGTCGAGAACGACTTTGTAACTGTCGGGACGTCACTGTTTCTTTGGACGCGGCGATTTTGTGCCATGAGCTCTTCTGTCGGCCTTAGTGATGATAATGTAAAGTATGATTTTCCTCGTGAAGAATATTAATTAAGTAGCAACAAAGAATGCGTAGGATGTACCTCCTCCTACCTCTGGTTGTCCATTGATTCAGCATTTTTTCTCTCTTCATGATGGTAGCTACGTGAAGTAATGAATGGTGGAATATAATACGAATATGTCTACATAACGAATGTCATCTGCAGTCATACCCCTCCCATCCATCGTAAGTTCATCTCTTCATCTCACCCTATCCCAAGGGCCTAATGTGCCTTCACTCAATGTGAAGGTCAACGGGATGGGTTTATTTTGTAATGTAATGACTGTTTCGCACGTCTGGCAATTTAATTTCGTCGTAAATGTGCCACGAAATTCGGAGTGTGAAGGCCTATTCTAGCATACTTGCTGTCAACGCTATTGTTTAAATTTGCAAAATGCACTAACCACTTATTCAAATGTGTTCCATTCTTCCGAACTCTCGCATTAAGAGATATGTCTGTCGTAGGGTCACGACACGACCACAGTTGGCATGTCCTGGGTTCTCATCCTGCTGGGGCACCATCCAGATGTACAGGTGAGTGTTACCAGACAGCTTGACAGCGTGCCGAAGCGGCTGCGGACGTTACGATATCGTGTTTCTCTGTTTGCAGGAGAGAGTTTACGCCGAGCTGAAAGACATATTCCAAGACGAGCAGAGGGCACCGACAATGCAGGATCTGAATAACATGAAATATCTCGAAATGGTAATCAAGGAATCCTTGAGAATTTATCCAAGTGTGCCTTTCATCCAACGCAGGGCCACTCAAGATGTACAAATAGGTATGTACATTAGGTGACTGAAGACGACTGTATTTGCATGAAGCTGTTATTCAAATTAATTAGCTCTTTAAATTTGAAGCTTCAGTTTAATGTACGTGTAATTACAATAAGTAGTAAACAAGTTTCATAACGGAATAACTCCATTATACTCGGAGCAATTGTAACTTTTATCCTGCCGTTTCAGTTTCTTTTCAGTTAGCATTTTGTCGATAAGAATAGTTAACACTCGGTTACGACTGCCTTAACTAGTCTCGAGCATTTGTCATCGAAATGTTCTCCACTTCAGTGAGAGACCAATGAACTTGATTGTGTTCTCCTTTGTTGGAAGTTGAGGTTTCTAAGACAAGACTGCATAAAGCTACAAAATCTGTTGAGAGGACTCTACGCCTACAATCTATCTGAATTGTGATACGCTTAATGACGAAATTTTCTGCCCCCACGTTTCTTGGGGTATTTTATAACTACTAGTCGGTGAAATATTCCAGTAAGTGAGATGTTGCTGTATCGTGTAATGGCGAGAGCTTGTGTAAGTATTGTCCTTAATAAGAACTGAAAAGGAGGGAGGAGACCAACCTCAACGACAACACATACATACCCGTAGACACGGGTATCATTAGAGACTGCTAAGTTCTGTTATCAACACCTCAACAACTGAGCTTTATTTTAAGAGAAGATTCAATACGGCTACAAAATACAATGAAAAGAACTCTATGCCTACAATCTGTCTAGTTTGTGGTACATTTCACAACGACGAAACATAACGGCGCAGCCTTTGTTCGAACAATCCAACTCTACTTCAGCAGCTGGCCACGCAGGTGTATCTAACGTAATATAAAAACAATTTGTTCTAATTGGGAGGCAGTAACGCATGCTACGTGTCCTGTTGTTCAAATGAATAAACGGCAACATTGTGCACGAACTACATGGTCTTTCCACCATGTAGGCAAACTAGGCGTCTTCCTAGAACGAAGAAATATAGGAACCGCCATATATTGGGAAGATATCCAATAAATGTCAATAGAGTGGGCTCTCCGTCTGCTTGTGTTGTTAGTAGTTTTATGACCAGACTAGTATTTACTATAATATAAAATTATATAAGTATATTTGTAATTCATGTATTGAACGGAATATATGCAAAAATTGAGAATATATTGACTGCGTAGATGCTTAATTGAAATACCAGTGAATTGTCAACTTTAATATCTGAATCGGATCTCGACTTACATTCTGCTGGTTCTTTAATCCGTATAAGCGAGAATGTGTTTGACAAAATAATAGGTTATGGTAGTGGTAACCATTTTCGTACTGCCACTGGATAACTGGTTCAACTTATTCACACTTCACCAGCGAAAGTCGTAATTTCTATAAGGACTTAAATGCATGTATGTTAGTACATTAGTGGCAGGACTGATCTCAGTAATAATTCTGAAGTCGAATGTATAGATCTTTCATTGTATCATTAAACACAATACACTATGGCGAACAAATCATTACAATTTCAGAAAAATTGGATGAGCTATTCAAGGCCAAGTCAGTAACGAGTGGATCCACCTCTGGCTCCTAAGCAAGCAATTATTCGACTTAGCATTGATTGATAGAGTTGTTGGATGTCCTCCTCTGTTTGGTTGGTTGGTTGTTTGGGGAAGGAGACCAGACAGCGTGGTCATCGGTCTCATCGGATTAGGGAAGGATGGGGAAGGAAGTCGGCCGTGCCCTTTCAGAGGAACCATCCCGGCATTTGCCTGGAGTGATTTAGGGAAATCACGGAAAACCTAAATCAGGATGGCCGGACGCGGGACTGAACCGTCGTCCTCCCGCCTCCTCAGGTATATCGTGCCAAATTTTGTCCAATTGGCGCTTTAGATTGACAAAATCCCAAGTTGGTTGAAGCATCCGGCCCATAATCCTCCAAACATTCTGAATTGGGGAGAGATCCATTGACTTTACTATCCCAGGTAGGGTTTGGTAAACATGAAGACAAGCAGTTGAAACTCTCATGGTGTGCGCTCGGGCGTTATTTTGCCGAAATGTAAGCCCGGGATGGCTTGCCATGAAGGGCAGCAAAACGGGGCGTAGCCGACATATCGCTGTGCTACAACGGTGTCACGGATGAGATGGCGCCCCAAACCATCACTCTAGGTTACCGGCCCATATGGCAGGTGAGAGTCAGTATGGTATCCCACCACTCTCCGGGGCGTCTCTAGACATCTACATCTACGTGATTACTATGCTATTCACAAAAAATGCCTGGCAGAGGGTTCAATGAACCACCTTCATACTGCCTCTATACCGTTCCACTCTCGTACGGCTCGCGGGAAAAACGAGCACTTAAATTTTTCCGTGCGAGCCCCGATTTCTCTTATTTTATCGTAATGATCATTTCTCCCTATGTAGGTGGGTGCCAACAGAATGTTTTCTCAATCGGAGGAGAAAACTAACGATTGAAATTTCATGAGAAGATCCCGTCACAGTGAAAAACGCCTTTGTTTTAATGTTTGCCACTCCAATTCACGTATCATGTCTGTGACACTATCTCCCCTATTTCGCGATAATACAAAACGAGTTGCCCTTCTTTTTACTTTTTCGATATCATCCGTCAGTCCCACCTGATGCGGATTCCACACCGCACAGCAGTACTCCAGAATAGGGCGGACAAGCGTAGTGTAAGCAGTCTCTTTGGTAGACCTGTTGCACCTTCTAAGTGTTCTGACAATGAAACGCAGTCTTTGGTTTGCTCTACCCACAATATTAACTATGTGATTGTTCCAATTTAGGTTATTTGTAATTGTAATCCCTAAGTATTTAGTTGATTTACAGCCCTCAGCTTATCGCGTAGTCGAAATTTAGCTGATTTCTTTTAGTACTCATGTGAATAACTTTGCACTTTTCATTATTCAGGGTCAATTGCCACTTTTCGCACCATACAGGTATCTTATCTAAATCGTGTTGCAAGTCGTTTTGATCATCTGATGACTTTACAAGACGGTAAATGACAGCATCATCTGCAGACAATCTAAGACGGCTACTCAGATTGTCTCCTATGTCGTTAATATAGATCAGAAACAATAGAGGGCCTTCAACACTTCCGTGGGGAACGCCGGATATTACTTCTGTTTTACTCGGTGACTTTCCGTCTATTACCACGAACTGTGACCTTTCTGACAGGAAATCACGAATCCAGTCGCACAACTGAGGCGATACTCCGTAAGAACGCAGTTTGATTAGAAGACGCTTGTGAGGAACGGTGTCGAAAGCCTTCTGGAAATCTAAAACTATGGAAACATTTTGACATCCTCAGTCGATAGCACTTATTACTTCATGAGTATAAAGAGCTAGTTGTGTTTCACAAGAACGATATTTTCTGAATCCGTGCTGACTATATGTCAATAAATCGTTTTCTTCGAAGTACTTCATAATGTTCGAATAGAGTCTATGTTCTAAAACCCTACTGCAAATCGACGTTAGTGATATAAGCTTGTAATTCAGCGGATTACTCATACTTCCCTTTTTGGGTATTGGTGTGACTTGAGGAATATCCTAGTCTTTAGGTACGTATCCTTCTGTGAGCGAGTGGTTGTATATAATTGCTAAATATGGAGCTATTTTATCAGCATACTCTGACAGGAACCTGACCGGTATACAATCTGGACTGCCTTTATTAAGTGATTTAAGCTGCTTTGTTACACCGAGAATATCTACTTCTATGTTTCTCACCTTGGCAGTTGTTCTTGATTGGAATTCAGGAATATTTACTTCGTCCTCTTTGGTGAAGGATTTCGGAAAACCGTGTTTGATAAATCTGCTTTAGTGGCACTGTCATCAGTGACTTTACCGTTGCAGTGAAGGTATTGATTGTGTCTTGCCACCGGTATGCTTTATGTATGACCAGAATCTCTTTGGGTTTTTGTGCCAGATTTCGACCACAGAATTTCGTTGTGGAAATTATTAAAAGCATCTCGCATTGAAGTACGCGCCATATTTCGAACTTGTGTAAAACTTTGCCAATCTTGTGGATTTTGCGTTCTTTCAGATGCCTGCCTAGACATGTCTTAGCTGGTCATAGGAGTTCATTTCGAGGCGGGACGCATCACAGAAGACTGTTCTACTCCAGTAAATGAGATTCCAGGCCGAATGTGCTCGACACCACTGCAGACGAGCTTCTTGGTGTACAGAGCCGAATGATAGTTGGCGTAAGGGGTAGTCGGCGCAAGGAGCTCAGCGGCCTTTCTGAGAGACATCTGTCAATGGTCCTTAAGACTACTGATGCTCCAGTGCACGTCGGGTCGATGATAGTGATGAATTTGCTGCTCTGAGTGCCTCTGACAACTGCTTGGTTCTCATGTTCTGTCGTCCCTCTAGGTCGATTGCTCCCTTCTTGACGCTGTATTCTGCCATGGGTCACCCATTCCTGCCAATATAGTCGAACAGTGGCATCTCTCCTACTCAAATGTTGAGCGATTCGTCGATTACTCAAACCAGCTACACGTCCTCTCTCAAATGCTGACATCCGCACCTATTGTTCACATGCCTGCCTGCGAGGTACCGTTACGGTCCTACTGAGCAAAAGTAATGAAATGCGCAAAGACCTTATGCCCTGGTATCGACATGTTTCCTGTTTACTATCACTGCCTCAAACTGCGTTGCAGCGTTACCCATACATCCATCGGCCGCCAAAATTTACAGTTTTACATTTTCCGTAGGTAGTTGTTTTGGCCTTCGCGTTGCGTTATTCTTTTTGTCTCACAGTGTATATCGACCAGTGTCAGTGCCAGTTCGAATAAAAGGCAAGAGTAGGCTTGAATGATTCGGATAATTCATTTTATCGTTTACGCTATAGCCTTAAGAAGGTAGATGGCGGAAAGCGATTTTATTTATAAAAATCGTGCTTGTTACTCTTTGGAAACTGTAGATATCAGTGAATCCTCACAAAGCAAGTTACCAGTTTTGTTTTTTCGTGGTACTACATTATTAAAAACGTTGTTCTTACGTCAAAGGAAGAAATACATGCGTTTGGTTACATTCGTTAAGGTTTCCAGTAGAACATTAATAGCTGCTATATTATACATACAGTCTAAAAGAGGTTATTAGTCTTCAGAATACCCTATCCGTTAATTTTAATTTCCGTCACATAAATTCATCAGTTCTTACAATTAGTAAATGAAATCAGTTTATGTATTGAAATATGTTCAACGTCTGTTTGCTTTTCCCTTCGTCTTTTAGCAAAGGTCTCTGAAACAATTGTGAGACCCCTGTGATTTATTTTTGAAAAAAATTTAAACCATGAATTTTGCGTCCTAGTCATTACTGGTGTCATATACATTTAACTGTTAAAAATTATTGGCGTAATGTAACGATTAAACTTTCATACAGTAGCCTATGTCTTGCCTAATTTCTCTTATTGTTTCTTCAACCCCCGTAACTTTAATACTTCGATTACTTCAATCTGTTCTGCTGTTTATGTTTCTCATCATCAACCCTCGTAAAATTTTTACACCAACTGCTCTTGCCTTATAACTGTTGTTCAAAAATGGTTCAAATGGCTCTGAGCACTATGGGACTTAACATCTGTGGTCATCAGTCCCCTACAACTTAGAACTACTTAAACCTAACTAACCTAAGGACATCACACACATCCATGCCCGAGGCAGGATTCGACCCTGCGACCGAAGCGGTCGCTCGGCTCCAGACTGTAGCGCCTAGAACCGCACGGCCACTCCAGCCGGCTATAACTGTTGTATTATCCATGATGTACGTATGTATACTGTTTATAATTGTTGTATTATCCATCTTGGCAATATACTATGGTAATTCAGAATTGAGGGAGTAGGAATGAGAATTGTAAGCGGGAGGGAGGGGGGGGGGGGGGCAAAGGACGATACATGCAAAATACCTGGAACCAGTACTGACTACCCGGCGTGTGTAGATTATGTTCATTTTGCAATAACATGTGACAGCTGCGGTACACATATGATCTCATGCATTTCTCTACTCTTAAAGATACGTAGTTGTAATGTTTCTTTCGATAGCCATTTATTTATAGCATGTTTGAGTACCTGGATATATTGATGATCTACATTATATGAAGGGCATCCATGTAAGAAAGCGAAAATTTCCTAGCTTCTTGAAGTATGGAACAAACTTCTTGCACTATTTCTTTACACACTTTAGTAAAGTACTGCGTGTGTGAAGAAAGTTACAATGCTTATGAGAAAGGACTGAAAGATTTGGAGAATAAAAGAACCCTCTTTCCCTGTAACTTGATACTTATGTGGTGAGAAACGAGTGTGTATAATGGGCTGTATGGAGAAATAACCTGCCATTCCTCGATACTGTGGATATATACAATTAGTGAAAATATAGTTCACATACAACAGTATTCGGACGAATAGCGTGCACAGATTCAAATCGATACCGCCTTTGTCTCTAACGTTCAGAATTACAGTGTTGTTTGTGGATTATTATTCTTTATCTATTAAAATTAGACTTGCTATCTCGTTTCATATTTTTAATAATTTTCCTGACATGAACCACCTAAGTATTGAAACTGGGTACCGTACTGCAATTGTGTATGAGTAGAAGACGACAACGATGATTGCTGGCAATTTCGAGATGTGTTCTAGCGCTCAGTTGTGAAAGCTCAGAGTTTCTCGTGCTGGGTTGAATAACTTACAACTATCAGAAGCCATTTTCCACCATATTCATCGATTAGGGTGGCACAATGCTTACGGCAGATCGAATCACCATCCATCCATTCAAATTTTGGATTTCTGTGCATTCCCTAAAATGCTTAAGAAATATTCCTGGATAGTTACCATCAAAATAATAACCTTCTCACATCCGAACTTGTGTTCTGGCCCTAATGGCGTCGTTCGTGACGGGATGAAAAAACTAAGGCAGTTTTCTTTCGCACTCCATACTCTCTTGGTAATCTCTTAGAAGTGGGGCAGAATGCTAATAACTGATAGTTCTGAATGGTGGGCTCCATATGGTTCCCAAGTTGTGCATCGACGGTAAACAATAAAATTATGGTAAATTTGTATGTGTATTTTAAATGGTTTAATGCGTCTATATACATTTAATTGGTTTTACGTTGCTTTATGTACATTTATTCATTTAGTCACTGTTATTAATTAGTTTTGTTCTTGTATTTGTAGCATCGATGATGGCTGTTAATCAGTTGAAATCGATTTGGAAAAGTAAATAAAGAAAACATGATCTTGTGACTGCTTGTTGCTGCTTATTTGGTAATAACTGATAGCTCAGAATTTAAAAGCACAGCCTATGAAGAGTAAAAAATTTAGTTCATATTGACAAGGTAAATTCCTTATCATGGACTTCCCTCTGGGCGCAGTCTAAGCCTACCTGTTATTCTTGTCAGCCGGCTACAACATCCCAGAGGGGACCACACTGACGCTGCACATCTACCATGCCCACCGTGACCCCGACCACTGGCCGGATCCGGAGCGCTTCGACCCGGACAACTTCCTGCCGGAGAGGGTGCAGGGCAGGCACCCCTTCGCCTACGTGCCTTTCAGTGGTGGCCCGCGCAATTGCATTGGTAAGAATAATGATATGTACTGAAAATTCCCTCAAGCTTCCAGCAGCGTTAAATGGTTTAAAATCCGTAAGTTCTCGGCCATAGTCTGAGTGGAGAATGTCTTTTGGTTCCTGCTACCGTCCGCATATGTGCTGACGTCCTTGTCGCAGTGGTCACACCGGTTCCCGTCAGATCACCGAAGTTAAGCGCTGTCTGGCTGGGCTACCGCTCGGATGGGTGACCGTCCGGTCTGCCGAGCTCTGTTGGCAAGAGGGTTGCACTCAGCCTTTGTGAGGCAAACTGAGGAGCTACTTAACAGAAAAGTAGCGGCTCCGGTCACTAAAACTGACAACGGTCGGGAGAGCGGTGTGCTGACCACATACCCCTCCATATCCGCATTCGGTGACACACCTGGGCTGAGATAATGACACGGCGGCCGGTCGGTACCGTTGGGCCTTCCAAGGCCTGTTCAGACGTAGTTTAGTTTCGTTTCGTTACCGTCCGTACATAGCCGCTATGAGCTACCTTCTGTGACACATTTACAGCTTTCGTTACATTTTTAATTCTACTTTTTGCCAGCCAGACAAGAACATTCAGTAGCAGGGAGTTATGCAGAGGCCCGTGCACTCAGTTCTTCGGGAGATGGTTTCAGAGCATGGGAACGCACCTGCTAGTGGTGTCTGTATCACGCTGGAGTACCGTATAAGCAGTCAAGAATCACATACTGATTACGGCGCGAAGCAGTACAATACTGTTAGGTAATATTCATTATTTGAACACTGCTATGCTCCTCCAGCCATCCGGTCAACATTAGTTGAACTGCTGAAGGATTAATAATAATTTCCTAAGTTCATTAACTATAATAAAAATTTAAACGAGAAAAACATTTTAGCTTATTCATTGTTGGTGAAGATGACGGACCAATCAGAAGTGCGCACTTAATAAACGGTCACTGAATAGTTGCTGTCAACTCACTGCGAGTCTTCTAGCGCGCACGAGCGAGACAACACGTGTCGGGACGGTCAAGTAGAATGCGATGCCGATAATTATGCGTCGCCGTCAACAGTATCTTGGAAAACTTTTATGTATAACAATTCACTAGAAGTTTAACATCAGTCATGAACAAAGGCAACATGCGCTTTGGACGGTGTAGTGGGACGAGTTTCTGATAATCCACTACGGTGTTGAACTGTCGTGTGAAATTCTGAACATCTCGTAATGCTGTGAATCATTAAATTGTGTCTCGTTGCGGTGCTCTGAACACAGTTCCTTCCGCAGAATTAGATTTAATGAATGGGCATAATCAGGCTTGCTTTCTTGATTACGGCTAAACATTAATGAATAAAACTCAAGTGGCATCCTACGTTTTGATAACTTTATTTCGTAGCACTGGATTTTCTCCCACCCTACCACTTCAACTTAGCACAGTTTGTTGTTTGTACGTCTTAACCTGCTCTTGTATGGACAATAAACCAAGCAGGACGAGAGTTACGAGACAACCTTAGAAGTCTCCAGGTAAGCAAACCAAAGTCAGTGATGCCAGGAAGTGAAGAGACATACCCTCATAAACTGTAGTATTGATAGAACCTGGCATTTTGTATCGTGGATACACAGGCGAACACTGTAGTAACAGTTCGGCGTTAGCATTCTTTTTCTTCTCAGTCGTTACAACGGGTGGTCGCTCTAGCGCCGTATAAGTGTCACAGAAGGCAGCGCGACTATATAAGGACGGTAGCAGCACCCAAAAGACACTCACCACCTGACAGTGACCCTAGAGTATTCGACGGGAGTCATGGGTTTCAAATGAGTTGACGCTGCTAATGTTGAGGATGTGTTACATGTCGATCAGTTTGACTTTAGGGGGTGATAAAGGCACCAGAAGAGGCGTTCTGACGATGTCCCTAATAATAGAAGCGAGACTTGTAAAAATCAGAATAGTTACATACGATTTTTCTACCCGCAAGTAGCGTTATATAATGTAAAATGATGCAAAATGTTCGAAATTCTCAGTAAAATATTTGTAGGCAAGAACGGTTAAAACACAATATGTACACGTACCAAGACACAAAAAAATGTAAGAGCAACAATGAAGTGTTCGGATTAGAAAAAATGTAATACACCCATGCATTTTCTCGAACCCTACTGTTCACCCTACACATCCAGGAAGCAATCAAGGAAAATAAATGTTCAGGAGTGGAATTAAAATTCAAAGTGAAGGGATATCTATGAAAAATTCGCTGATGAAATTGTTACCTTGAGTGCAAGTGAGCAAGAGTTGCACGACCTGCCGAGTGTAATGAACAGTCTAATTAGCACACACTATGAATTGAGAGTAAGCTGAAGAAAGACGAAGGTGGTGAGAAGTAGCAGAAGTGAAATTATCGGTGAATTTAACATCAAAATTTGGGAGCGAAGCATTGCCATACCTGGAGTAAAACTGCACATGACGAACGAAGCAAGGAGGACATAAGAAATAACCGGGCGAAGAGGGCATTCTTGGCCGGAAGAAATCTATTAGTATGAAACTTCGGCGTTAGTTGAGGAAGAAATTTCTGAGAATGTGCCTTTGGTGTAGATCAATGAGTCATGGACTGTGGCAAAACCACAAAAGAACACGATCAATGCGTTTCAAATGTGCTGCTCCAGAAGGATGTTGCAAAATTATGTGGACTGATGACAAATGAGGAGGTTCTCCGCAGAATCGACGAAGAGTGCATCACATCAAAAATGTTGACAAGAAGAAGGGAGAGGATGATAGAAAATGTGTTAAGACACCAAGGCATCACTTTCATAGAATTCGTTGCTGGCCGCATCAGAGCAGTCAGAAAAGTGACGACCAACCGTCACCGCGCCCCCGTCCCCACTCACACCCCACTCTCCAAAAAAATTAAGCCTTGTACAAAAATACGCAGCTCTAAGGCTGTTAGCTTCAGACATGATCTTATGACAACACCTGAACATCTCACATTGCGACCTACGTACTTAATAACGTAGAAAATGTTCTTGGTAATATTACTGATGGTAATATCACGGTGGCTTCTTTTGTTGCATCATGCATTTCCTGTCAAACGGGCGTCATAGTAAGCGCTCATAAGGATCGGCGGGTGCTTTATATTATCCGGAATTTGTAAGATAAGTCAGTTCTAAAGGAACAGCCCAGGTGCTGAAATGAAGTACTTCACTCTTTTCAGAGCGTCTCAACAGTGCCACATCGTGAGCTGGGCTCTTAGGAGCACCTTTCAAAAGGGACACTCTTCCAACTGAGCCATGGGAGTATAATGTACTGTTGTTGTACTCAGCTGGCGCCTCCTTTTATCCCTCGTAGGCTCATGCAGCCATCGCTAAGGTTGATTCAGTCGGGAGCTGTTTGAACGATAGCCTATGTTATGCTTGGGAAGAGAAACTGTTGTGTTAAGATGTTGCATGGCTAAATTATAATAGCACTGCCCAAAAAGTCAATCGATGATTTCTACCTTTTAATTTTGTAATACTGTTTTACCAGTTGAGGGTCACATCTCACGACTACCGTGACTGTGACATCTGAGCTCGTTTCGCAACTAGGCTTTATTCTTTTCTTTTCATAAAATGAACTTGGGATTTTAGTAGAAAGCGTTACAACAACTTAATTTCGTCTATCCCTCAGTTTAAGTTTAAGAGACCTTAAGTTTGATTTTCGATAGGTTCCACCTTCAGCAAACTATGTTTAGTTTTTGTTTTTTACCCGACGCGATTCTTTCAATTTCAATATTATCCTTAGGTTTTCTGTTTGCTTTCTGTCAAATAATGGGAAATGTTGGTTTTTCACAGTCAGCATACAGAAAAATTATTTACATGGTATGTATGGGATATTACGCCTTTAAAGTTTAACTCTTATGTTTCACATTATTTTACGTGATGTGAAAGACTGTGTGTCTGTGTGTGTGCATATGCAATGTGTTTACATATCCTTTTACAGCCTTCAACGACTCTGCATGTTTACAGGACTTAAAAAAATTTCTTTTTCGATTTGGTGGATGTTATTGTTGTTGTAGTAGTTGTTGTTGTGATCTTCAATCCGGACACTGGTTTGATGTAACACAAAAGCTACTCTGTCGTGTGCAAGTCTCTTAATTACCGAATGACTATTGTTACCTTCTCAGTCTGCATACTATATTCGTCTCTTGATCGCCCTCTACGATTTTTACGTCCCCCTCTCCCTCGCCCCCACACTCCCCTCCAGTACTAAATAGGTGATTCATTGAAGTCTCAGAATGTGTCCTGTCAACGAGTCTCTTCTTCTAGCCCGGTTGCACCACAAATTTCTTTTCTCCTCAGTTCTGTTCAGTACAGCACCACATTTCAAATGCTTCTATTCTCATTTTGTCTAAACTAGTTTAGTAAATACTTGACTGAAAAACGGAAATTATATATGTAAAGTCAGTAAAAACAATTTTTTTCCTGTTATTTGAGAGAAAGTAAATGAAAAAGGCAGTGATGATACTGTAATTTCACAGAAACAAAGTCTGGATAGAAGAAGCATAAAAGTTAGTGTTTGATAAAGGCGGAACCTATCCAAAAACAAGTTTGTTTGTTCGCAAACAGGGACGCAACTGTGAGCTTCAACCTAAAAATTAAATACGTTTATTCGCCGTACAACAATTAATTTAATCAAATCCCGAAACTTTTGCATGCACAAATCAACATCCTTCTATAATACGCCGTGTTTTATCAAGTAGTAGAGGCTACAGCAGTCAGTCGCAAATGATGTTAATTGCATCTCTAGATTTCAAGCATTGTGTGGCCATCTTCAGTGCTTCGTGTCAAATCCTTTGCGATGCATTTCTTTTTGAAGATGATGTCTAGTTTCGATAACAGCGAGTTTAGTTCAAGTAACTTTATAGTATGTACTACATACTGTACGTATAAAAATACTCTAGTTAAACGTGCTGTTTTGAATCAACACATCAACTTCAATAAGATATGCATCGCATGAAATTTGACACCAAGCACTTAAGATGGCCACACAGTGACCGAAATCTGCATATGTAATAAACATCATTTGCGACTGACTTCTGTACCCTTTACTAATTGAAATGAATATAGTCGCTGAGTACAAATGTTTCCGTATGGAATCAAACCTGCTATACTTTATGTTACGAATCGCCAAGTTTCCAAATGTTACCCTGACAACAGAATATGAAAATTAGAGCATTTTTTTTTTGCTTCATCATATTTAGTGTATCTGTTATTTAAAACATTCCTGTAAATACAAGTCTTGTTTCTGTATGTTTTTTAATGTTCCGACAGGCCAGAAATTCGCCGTCCTCGAAGAGAAGACAGTGCTGTCGTACATCTTACGCAACTTCCGCGTGGAGACGGTGGAGAAGCGGGAGGACCTGAAACTGATAGGCGAGCTGGTGTTGCGGCCTTTCAAGGGCGTCTTCCTCAGGCTGACTCCGCGGTAGAAGGGTTCCTCCTGGTGGCAGCCGGGGCAAAGAACTGAACTGTAGCCCACCGTGACCAGGGCACCAGACGCACCGCGCGAAACGAACCTTTTAACTAACGAGACAACAATATACTCGATCTTTTCAATTAGACAGAAAGTAGCATTTCATCGATCCCAAACTGTGCATTAGTTGATACTAGGGTCTTTAACAAGGACACACAAATTTCTAAGCAAGCGCCTTCTTCAGTGTTTCTTAAATCTTCTACATTATATCCAAGCACTGGGGACGATGTTCAGAGGCAATACCTGACGAATAAATTTTGTGTCTTATCACACATTTCACCAACAGAAGAACTGTTTCACCAGCAGTGTATAGTGTCTTGAGTGGAGTGTCGGATGACAAAGAAATCGTCTTTGCTAAGTCTTCTACTGGCGCGCCACCTAAAGACAGCATAAAAAGAAAAAAAGGAGTTGCCGCAACCTCTTTTTCACTGCTGGACTACACATCACATTTTTGATCGAAAACAACGGCAGCGTTCAAAAAAAAAAAAAAAAAAAAAAAAAAAAAAAATCAGTGGAACACTGGCTCATGTACTCTGCAACTGTCATCTTTGATGGTGGCGAGGCCTCATCCGCCACACGTTTTTCATATTACGTTTCTGAATCGAAAGATAAAGGCCAGTTGTCACAAACAGAAGCACTAACTTACACTACCAACTAAATGTATGGAATTCCAACATGAATTACAGTGCTGTGAAAACTGTCTCTACCTTGCACTGACAAGTATCAGATTAATACTGAAGCTCTGCCTCTTTCACATCTAATTTTTGAAAAGTTACAAGAAGCATGTGGACTTTTAAGAAATTAATTATTTGTACTTTTTATGTACTTTGCCTCTGTTCTTCGAAATTTTATGGAAAACATATCAAAGCCCCATTCCGTTTGTCTCATTCGCATATTAGTTGTTTTATGGGTGCCAAGAAAATTACACTACAATCAGTATTCAGTGTTTAAGATTATAGGACTACATTTTAATGGTCGAAATTACGAATGTATCTAGTGTCCATGTTTTTGGAGATGATGTATGACATTTGATTTTCATTATTATATAAGGTAATTGTGTACAGTCTACATATGTTCGTAAAATCGAAAGTATATGGCAAATAAGGTAAGGCAGTAGTACTACGATTATAGTTATATGAAACTGAAATTACACGTAATCTTCTATGTATCTTGTATATTCAATACATACATAATTTATACTACCCTGCTGCAATTTCTACCTGTATGTTCCAGCTAATCTCATGAACTACTCTAAGGATTTTGATACGATTATTACTAATAGATAGACCGACTGAAGAGAAATGTTTCTGTGTATAATTTGCCACTGCTTAGTAGGGATGAGTGTGTCACATATGTATTAACTGTTGGATATTTAATTGGTGTTTGGAGTGACATCACGTGCAAATGATGGGAGCTAAAATCCGGTGAGCTGCACAGGAGGCGTTATCTGGTGAAAAATGTAGTAAATTAAACAGCGGCCAAAATACTACAGAGCAGCAAAACTTGAGCAAAACAGATTTTTCTCTTTTGGTCTAGTAACAAATCGCATGCTTCTAAACTGTAAAGTTGTGTGATCGAACCGCAGTCTGACAGCGAATTTTGTAGTCTGCCCTTTAATCTAGTATTCCGTTAACTTCAGATAAAGCAATCGTAAAAGTAAAGAAGTATTCTACCCACAGTAAAAAAAATAATAAAACCTTCAAAGGGGCAATAAGAACGTACGTAATCAAATACAAATACGTTCCTAAGGAATATATCTTTCGCGCATAGGAATTTACATTTGGCACAATAAGTATACTTCAGAACGATGCTAGTTCATCAGAAAATACTCAAACATACAGTTACAACCAACGTTAACCACACACAAAATAGACAACAAGTAAACAACACAGTATACACTGGCAAAACAAACTAACATACTGAGACCTGGTGGTCAAGGAAGGCAGGATTCGGCTACGATTGTGGACGGGGCCATAATCAGTTACTATTGGTTGGCCTTTATTTTAATCACATACAATTTATTTAAAATCAACAACAAATTAAAGTAATGGTAGTAATTTAAGAATTGTTTCACGGCTGAAGGCCGTAACGGCATTAAATTAAGAATTGTTTAAGTTGTTGCTGCTTACAAACTACAGTTATTAAAATACTGAAAACAAATCATCAAGGTCTTAGAGTTTAACTACTAAAAAATAATGGCCACATTAGAATTCTAAGACAAGTAGCGGCAGTCACAGCTGGAGGCCTTTAATGCCAAGAATGGCAATTATTAAAAAAAAATTTAACGAACATACTGTCAAACACCAAGGGAATAGCAAAAGTTAATTTAAAAGACAGCCAACTGATCACCAAACACGTGAGACAAAATGATAGTAAACTTGGTAGCACATCCGTTTAAACTTGCTGTAACGCCAAGAATGGCAATTATATTTAAAAAATTTAGAAACATACAATAAAACTGCAAATATAATAACAAGGTTAATTCAAAAGGACAAGCAACTGATCACCAAACAGGTGAGACAAATGCTGGTAACTTGGTAATCCAATAAAAAAATAATAACACAATAATAAAACACAAGGACTAGTCACAGACGGTGCTCCAGGAATCGACCTCTGAGTAGGTCAGGTCAAAAACACCTTCGCGAGCGATGAGAAAGTCAGCCAAGAGTCGCATTCACTTCAAAAGATGGTAACTCAGACTAGTGGCAGTCTAACGAATGACTAATGATAATCTGCTGAAGCTACCTAACGTCCGATAACCAATGCAACGATGGAACACCACGCCAAAGCCGGAAACGGCGGTCAGCACTACGTCCTCAGAATGCTGTGTTTAGAGCATCCGAAAGGAGCCACTACTACCAGAGTAAAAGAAACACGAACCGACCTAAAAATCAAGGAAACTGTCAAAACTACACGCCTTACCGGACAGCAGCGGCATGGCGAGGAAACACATACACTGCCGTTACATACACTAACCTCCCGGGCAGGTCACTGCGGCGTTAGCGGCCACCAGGCAGGGAAACTACCACTCGTTGAACTTAACAAATAGTAACACATAGAATGCAGCAATTAGTAACAAGAAGTCGAGGAAAGCTAATTAGATCCGCCTTCCCCAAGCACTCCACTCGCTGCTCTTCGTCTCGGCGACACTGCGAGGAGCAACACGAACCCAAGTCACTGGAGAATCGCGAGATATCACAATGGTGGAGGTTTCACAGCTAGGATTAAGGTCCACTCAACTTAAGCTTGTTGGGTCCGGTTGATGACTAGGCCGTGTACCCTTGCCATCACAGCCCTTCCATCCGGCAGTGCATGCGTGCCGCCAGCGGTCCTGGCATGTTCTCACACTGCCCTCTTGGCTCCTCCGGAGTTGCCAACCGAACTGCTTACTCACGTGACCCGGACGAACAACGGAGTCACCCCAAAGATAGGGCCATAGTTACTACATATCGATAACGTCACCGCTGCCACTAGCGGACAGGCAACGCTTGCGAAACCAAGTGGCGCCACTCAACACAAGAAGAATACAAACAACCGCAACCATGTCAACTAAACGACACAGTCTGGCCTCGAACAGAGGACGGAAACCTACAACGGCACCAACGCGAGCCGCAGCACGACTCACATACAATCAAGCGTAAACTCGTGATTGAATTACAAAGTTAATCACAAAATCAGACACACTATAGCCTCGTCATGCCTTTCATACATAATATAATTACAGTACAATCAGAGCACACTATGGCCTCACCGTGTTTTTTCAATTGAAGTACGACTATATAACCATTGTTCTACGAGTGCAAACACGACACAGCTGCATTGCGTTTTCACAACAAAAATCCTTGTCACTCACTAATGCCAACACATGAATGAAGCTGCGGGCACACTCAATGGAACAAGTCGTTCTGCAGACCCACGTCGGAACGGTAACTGTGTTCCGCAGTTCCTCCAAGAGTCCAAGCTGTTGTATCTTCTAGATATCTGGAGGTAACACCGTCCTCTGTCCCAGCCAATCAATGTTTGCAGGACAGACTGCCACGCCCTGTGCTGACCATTACAATCCCACTGCTTTATTGCTTTCGCTATCTCCCCGACTCCACGACGCTGTCTGTTTCTACATCTACATCCATACTCCGCGAGCCACCTGACGGTGTGTGGCGGAGGGTACCCTGAGTACCTCTATCGGTTCTCCAGGTCCTGGCTCGTTTTGCCGGTGTAAAGTAACGGCTAAATCCAACGTAGCGTCCGTGGCTGACGACTTTGTCCACTTACGCTGATAACATAGGCAAGCACGGCGATGCACCATGCCAGGCCTGGCGACGAACGCATGACTTGTCCATCACTGCCTACAGCGGTCCCCAGTGCTAGCTCAATTTAATGTGGCCGCTACCCCTGCATACTGCTGGCACAAAGTCCAGCTGCTATCTTTCGCCCACGCCCCCCCCCCCCCTCCACCTTCTCCATGAACAGTGTACCGATGCTCTCAGAGCCGGTAACTGCTGGCAGTAAGCACGATATGGTGGTGCGCCCTGCATGTCCGAGTAGTGCACGCTAGGTCTTTTGCTAAACTGCTGCCCATGAGATCCCGGAGCTGGCTTCAATTTCTTGCTGCTTTCAGATGTACTCTCAGACTGCTAACAGCTGTGTGGAGACGCCACAGCCTGAGAGTAGCGAGTATACAGAAAGGAAAGGAGAGGGAGTCTCCCTTGATTTGCTGTAAGGTCAAGCACGGCGCTCGACGCCATACTGAAGCCGAGTAAATGTGAAACGATAACCGCTTTCTACATTCTTATGAAACGGAAGCAATCTCACCGACGAAACCGAAACTCTTGCAGCAAGTAACGCTAATGAAAACAAGATGTGATAAATCTTTAGTTAAAAATTTATCAAATAAGCTTTTAAATTCATTACTGTTCACATGTGCAAACTGTGAACTGTCTTTGCTTTTAGTTTCAGGTGGCAATGAAGCTACTTTGTTTTATATGTATCGGTTTTCTCCACACAGTAATTTTATTTTACTTATGAATTTTTCTTTTTTGCGACTCCGAGTTGATAAATCAACGTCACTTCCAGTTCTAACAGAAAAAAACCGGTTATGGTATGTCCTGGAGAGTTGGAGCATTGGGTGAGCCGGACGGGTGGCGTATTTCACAAATGCGAGGCTAGTCAGTAGCTCCTGCTACTTGTAAGGAGTTCGTTTTGCAAACAAACGTGGTACGAAGGTATTACTGTTGTTTTCGTCTTAGTTCTGGAGGAAAATCACATTCTCTGTTATGGTGAGCCGAAAATTTTTATTGTGTAGTTAATCAATTTTAATTTTAAGGATTATTTTTGCACAATATCCACATAGTTTTTTTACCGAGAGCTTAAAAAATATGTAGGCATGAAATTAACTTCAAAGGGCCACCGAGTTCGCTTCCTGCAGACAGTAGTCGGGATGGTCCATCTCTCCGAGACAATCGAGAGAGAGGTGAACTAGTACTAATTGGGAGAGACGGATCACAGTTCAATTTGGTTTAGGTGACAATGGAAGTTTCATTTATATTTTGAAAAACGATTGCATAACATGTGTTTTTCTCATATTTGGCAATGTACTGGTTAAAAACGCATTTCATATCGAAGAAAAGCAGATGGAATAGTATTGCTTATATTTGATGAGCACACGTCTCATGCAAGCTGTTTGGAAGCATGAGAGTTTGCAGAGAAACAAACTTTTATTTTAATGGTCTCCAAATAAGTCCCACTGGTTGCAGCCTCTGGAACACCATTCATTTTTCAAATAAATGAAAAGCTATTTTTATAACGCCTGCAGCACTTTCATGACGAATCCATCCAGGAAAATTAACCGTCTCCAGTTCTGAAAATGCTCAACTCAGCGAAAATGGTACTCGTAATTTCAAATCAAATTGAATAATACTGTTGCAGATGGCCGCAGCTGCAAGCCAAGCTTACTTGTGGGAAGATGCGTATGTGGTAACAAGTGGAAGAGTTGAATGTCACAGACAGGCCACCCAACCACTCGAAAGTTCATCGAAAGACCTAGTGAATCCAAGCGAGTCGAAATAGCAGAGCTATCTGCGCAAGTCAAATTCCTTCACCGACACAAATTTGTACTCCACTCCTACTAAACCTAAAACTTCCGAGATGACAACTTCGATACGTACTATTCCTAAACCAATACCTACAAAACGGTTAGAAGAAATATCATCTGTTCCTTATACTGATACAATCGCGAATTTTAGGAGGAAGGCGACAACTATATCCAAAGTGCTAAATTCTGCTGAAAAGATTGAAACCGTGAAGGAAAAGAGGGACGAGAAAAGAAAGGAAACAGAAAACACAAACAAAAAAGACCGACAAAACAAATTACTAGTGTAGACAAAAAGAGACTGAAGAAGCTAAAAAAGAAAAATACTCCAAATAAATCACAGTACTCATCAAATGCAGAACACTGGAGACTTTTTCGAAGATTACGAAACGAGCTTTGATGAATAAAGTCAAGATGAATCTGTTGGGTACGGTGAAACCTATTACGAAACTAACAAAAAAGACGTTTGGATTCAGTGTGATTCCTGTTCACGACGTTGTCAACATTTAATAATAAGAGTAATTGCTGTGATAACTGGAAGATGGGCTAGTGCTTGAACAAAACGAGAAGTTCGTTATTAAAACCAATGTTAATTCAACTTTTATAATAAACTGATAAAATAATTTTCGGGTAATATACTTAGTAGTATAATTCTGTACTCATTACAACATACTCCAAATGGAAATATGTAATTTCTATTGACCCATTTCCTGATGTACATTTTTTTATATGGTCTGTCTCACACACTACACTGCTTCGTCTCACCCATACACCTACAGGTGAGATGGGCCGCTCATGCATACTTTCATTTTATCACTTTTCTTGAATTTTAAGAGGCAATACCTTAGTAATGTAATGTACTTGGTTATATGATGCTCCATACTATCATGTTGCCAGAAGTCAAAAAGAAGTTTAAAAAATTCACACAAATTGTGCGTTCCAACTCTCCTGGACTTACCCTATGAGACGCTGCAGCAGTTCTAATGTTTTTATCATTGCTAGAATTTTCATTAATGTTTTCAACCTGAAAGCAAAACACAGGTATTATTTGGTTGTATGTCTGGATGAGTAGTCATTAATGATGACTGACAACCGTCCGAAATTAATTGGAAATAAACTGGCGTGCACGGATAGTCGTAGTGGTTAAGGTGACCATTCACTACAGGAGGGAAATCCGGCTTTGAGACAGGGTCTGGCACAAGTTTTCGTACGTCGCTAAAGGGTAGTATATTTATATCTAACACAGCTGATGCCAAGATACTCGCAATCACCTAATTTATGTCGAATTTACATAGGTATTACTTTAAACGAAGACAGAAGACTGCATTAAAATTTAATTTGTACAAATGTTTTAAATTAGGTCAACACCCATAAGTTTATTCCTGCAGTTTATTTAATATGAATAATATTCGTTTCATAAATGACGACTGGTAAGTGTCGCAATGACACTGTTCTACCTTGTCCTAAACATGTGATGTGTTTCAGCTTTTTCACTTTGTAACTGTTGATCTGGAATGTCTTCTTCTTCATCTTATTCTTCCTGCAGTAAGTATGACAATAAACTGTGATCACTAATTTGGAAAACGTCTTCTACTTCCACCAGCTGTTCACGACTGAGCTGCAGGCTATTTTCACGCGGCGCCATCAGTCATCCCACACAAATAAAATACTTTTTTTTTTTTTACTTTCGCTTTCACCACACTGTAGTAGGATGTGGCTCTCCTGCCAACTTTAGAGACGTTTGCAATGTGTAAGGTATATTTAGAATACAGCAACATATCACCTAAAATGAACCAAACATAAAGTAGCCGGAGAACAATTTTACATTACAAACCCCTCAAATTTTATGCTGCAGTGGTAGGAAATGAATTATCACAGTAACAATGACCGATACCGAAAAAATAGAGACTTCATCACCTAGTTGTAATATGAAACTATAAGATACGAACGAAATCTGCTTTACGCACCGATTAGTTTCCTCATAAGCGAATTGTATAGAGAAGCTAAGAAAACGCGCAAGTGAAAAAGAAGTCATTCTTTATTTTTTCAACGGAAAACAATAAGCTCTACTGAAAAACTAACACTAGGAATTGATGTCGCTTTTCTTTTTTTACATACAGTATTTTTTACAGTTTAATAAGCTTTCACTATTTACAGCAATAAAGTCTGGAAACTTCTTTTTTCTCATGTGCTGCTATTAACCGCTTTATGTGAAGCTCTCGGTACTTTCCTGTGTGGTCTTTTCTTTTACTGCCACTCATAACGTATTTCTAACTTTAAAAGTAGATCAAACAATTGTTTACTTCAGCTGGGTGGGCGAGAACACAAATGTGAGACGAAATCTCAGTTACACGGCACAGCTACAGGAAAATGTAGGTAATATAGAATATGTACACACCCAGGAGGGAACGATAAGAATGCAAGACCATGAGAAAAGTTTTCGGGTTAAAATAGAAACGCAGTGTTCCTCGTTTTCATCCTTTATATCGAAGAAACAGTGAAGAAAATGAAAGGTTCAGAAGTGCACTTAAAATCTAGGACAAATGGATGTCAATAGAAAGAAATGTAGGTGCCATTGTTGTCCTATGTGAAAACTAACGGGAATGACCGGACCTGCTGAATGAGTAGGTGTAATTAGCACAGAATACGGATTGGTGGTAAATAACAGAAGGAGCAAAAATGATTAAAATGACTCTACTAGTATCAAACATTGCCTTGATTTGAGGGGTAAATCTTTGAGAATGAGCGCCTGAACAACAGTACTGCATGGAATGAATCACAGACAATTGAAAAACGGGAAGAGAAGAGACTCGGAGTGTTTGGTATGTGGCGCTGTAGAAGGCTGTTGAAATTTAAATAGTCTGGTAAGACAAGAAATTATGAGGTTCTCCACCGAATCAGCGGGAAAAGAAATATTTAAAACCATTGACGAGAATAACGGACACAACGAGAAGAATGGTGGTAATACAGTCAAAAATAAGTTGTGTGGAGCTACTGGGAGCCACAGAACATCTAAATTATAAGGGGAAGAAGATAAGAAAGTATAGCTGAATACGTAACGTGTAAGTGCTATTGCAAGTTGAAGAGGCAGGAAATCATGACGGACTGTATGAAACCAGTAACAAAATTAAGGGCAAAAAACAAGAGAGAAATGAAGACCTCTCCACCCAGACACACAGATCGAGATCAAATCTAGTAGACGTAAAATCTACAATCGGCAATTTCAAAATAAGGGTAATTTCTCAACTACCATTTCCTATTACACTACACACTCAAAGTGTCTGACACTTTCTATGAATGTGGGATACCATGATACTATTCCTCACATAACGTAAACAAACATACAAGTATTACTGTTAACTATTAATAATATATCACACATTTACGTGAACTTTACCCAGCGACATTTCAATAGCACCGACTTGCTCTAAAACCAATACAACGTGGATGCAAGGCCATGTCTCGACAATTCAGCGAAGGAAGAAATGGACACAATTTTAATAAATAAATACTTACACTAAATATAAAATAAGGCAAAAGCTAGTAACACTCGAGAAAAATATTCCGTTTGAGTAAGTTATTTACTTTTAACACAAATTTTCGGACTACTTGTAAATGAAATATGGGACGTTTTCAAGTATTTTGCAAACTACAGGTATATGAAATCTTTAGCACTTGATCAGTAAAATCGTATTTCTCCAAAGCAACCCATTTAACATTACAGTACAGCATTAGATTAGGAATCGAATCATATCCCAGCTTTATTAACATGTTTTTTTTTCAGATTGATGGAGTCTCACCATATCAGTTTTCGGCAAAATATAATTATACGTTAGGCTGAAGCAAGTTGTAAGGTTTCTAACATATTTTTGGTAGCAAAGGAAACTGCTGTATAAACTCTATTATCATTCGATGTGTCATACTTCATATCCATATACTGGATATTCTGCAGAAAGAGCTTTTTAATAGTCGATATTTCACACCACAGAGGTTCTGAGTGCAAGGAATGTGATTTTTGGTTGCTAGTAGCATTGTCATTGCTGTAGTATTGCAAGAGAAGCTAGTGAGTGAGTTGGATGTTGGTCATGCAACTGAACGGTCTGTAAATAGATTGCAGAGTACGGAGATAATGATAAGGATGGTAAATTTTGGTGATATGGTTTGGTAAAGAATAATTTGAGAAGTTAAGATTTTCAGGTACTGGAGTTGTACTGCTTGGTTGTGAGTAGTTTATTATGTGCTAGGAAAACGAAAAGTTTTAGTAGAATTTCTCTTTATTCGTTTGTGTTAGTTGGTTTCATTCTTCAGATACAATAAAGTAAAGTCATCAGTTTTCATGGCTTGCGCTCAGTAATATCGATTTACCACTCCTTTACCATTTCAGTAAGTAATTTCATGGTAGAGTCATATTTTTGAATGAGAAGTAAAGTTTGTAAAGATGATTGACATAGTTAAAGAAAGCGTTCACAGTATAGTTCCTTAAAAAAGGTTAGTGTTCTCTCAGTTATTCAACAAACGTAAATTCTATCACTGTCTCAGAAAACATTATTTTATGGCTTTGTGTGTTGCCGCATTGCACTGAGCGGGACACATTGGCTACGACTGAAGCATCATCTGCTTAGCATAGTTGCACATGCTTGCGATTCATTGGGTAACGCTTTCTTTCCTTCCTTTAGCTAGTCTGCCACTGCGTTGTATTTTATTACATTCATCACTTCGAGCAGTACTGAGTGTCCGTTGCCACGGGTAAGGCATGAAACTTTGTAGCCAAGATAGTAAGATCATTCACAGTTAAGTGTTGCATTTCAAAATTAATGTCAGGGTCCGATTAGGTAAAGTTCATTTCAGTTCTCATTTATTATTTTGACAGTGCAGAGTTAAATTTGCGTGCTTATCAATCAGTGTTTGGAAATATGTTTACTCAGTCTGCGTTCGTAAAATTACAGGGCATATTCATACAAACATTTTGGGTTACTTATTCCTTTAAAGTTCGTTTTGTAATTTGATGTAGCATTTTTGTTCTGTTAATCTAGTTTGTTGAAATTGCAAGTCACATAGTGTAACATTACGCATTGTAGTTTATACAGTTTTGCACTTTGGGCAAAGTTTATTCAAATACAGTTACACAATGTCAGATAGATTTGGCGACTCACCTAGTGAGACAGCGTTTCCGTAATTACACAACTAGCATTGTTCAGGATTACAACACAGACACAAGGAGTTCAAAATAGGAAATCGCTCTAGTCCAGGCTTGGTTCACAAGATAAATAACATTTATTATTCATAAAAGTTACAAGATCTGACAGACATGGAATACTTAATAGTTATATTGAAAACATTAGTAACAAAATGGCCATGAGATTTTACTACTTCGTTTCTTCACTTTCTGTGTCCGAGCAAGAACACCTAAACTCTCTGCCTCAAAAACTTCTGCAGCTTTGATGGCCTTGTGACTGCACAAAAATACAATTTCCGCTGTACAAACAAACTCCATCCGTAGGAACAATAACAAATGTTCAGTCGTCTGTGTTTCTTCACATTCATACTAGTCATCTTCAGAGAAGCCCCACTTAATCATTTTCACTTCGCATTTTGCAACTCTTGTTCTTAATCTATTCACTGCTCTTCATGTACTATACTCTAGTTGCTGCCCTTGTGTGATTTCCTCTTTGTGGGTCCTGGTTTGTATTTTGCAGACAGACCAACCATAAAGACAGGCGGCTGGTCTCAGGTCGGTCTTCGAATTGTACTGTCCGCTGGATAAAGCTCTTCAGTGACTTAAGACGAGTTGTGTTAGTGGGCTATGCATTGAGTGCTGTGGGATGATTTTCTGCTTTCTCTTCTATATTTCATTGTTCACTCTGGGTCGGATATTTGGTGACGTTAGGCAGCAAGTGGGTAAATTTTGTGGGCCAGTGTAACTCTTGAGAGTTTCATTTGAAGTGGCATTTACTTGTTTGGAGGGGCTAGACGCATACTGCTGCCATATATTCTCCGGCTTAAAATCAAAGTCCCATTACTGATGATCGAATGTGTTCCGATTGTGCTACACATGCTGAATTAACCAGTTTACGCATAACACTGTTTCTTGCACATATTTTTCCAATGTATGATCTAGGGTGACTCCGAAGTATTCTCATTTGGTGCGGTGTTGTAGTCCGGCGAAACGACAAACGCCAGCACGAAGATGACGATCGCAAGAGCAGAGAAGGCTGCGAGATGACATCAGCCAATAGTTCGCTCACTAGGACCGCACCACGACAGGAGCGGCCTCTACAAGAAGAGAATATAAGCACCGCTCCTGCCGGCCTCCGCAGGACAGTGGAAGACGGACACTAGTAGAGCCAGACTTGTGATCCATATCTGTTACTTGCGCCGACGTTATAAATAGCGAAAGACACTGATTATTTGAATGTCGCCAATAGCTTGTGACACATTCTCGTAACCAAAGTTAAGTATCGTCAATCTTCTTTATGGTAGTAAAAAAGCATTAATGTGATTTGTTTGAATTGTTAAGCTAACCGAGAAAGCAGCATCCTTTAGGCACCCTGTAAGAGACAAGTGGGCAGGGCCCTACATTGGCGGTAAGAAGCTACAGACAAACCCCGCGCATGACGGCCATGGAATTTTCGTTTTTGTGTTTGCTGGCGCCTTAATTCTCTCTTGTCCTTACTTACAGGGGCGTTTGCTTGCTTTAACAGTCTCTTTTGCTAATTGGTGTTTTCAGGTGGGCGTTGCAGAAATTTTCTTTGCTTTTGTCATTTTGTTTGCTTGCCTCGTCTGTTGCATTTGTCTCTTCCAAAATGCCCACCGTGTCTATCAACCCCCCCTCCCCAACCTGCTCAGGCACCACAGCCACAACAAGCGTTAGATGCTACACTGCTAATGCAAATGTCTCAGTTCCAGACGCAGCAAATCTCCACCCTGCTCAACACGGTGCAGTAGCTACTAGCCAACGCTGCGCGCCAAATGCAACAAGTACCACCTACTGCTATACCGCCTTTTCGACAATTTTCTGAACAAGAAGAGCAGTGACTCGGGTGGTTGTCCCAATTTGAAGCTCACGTAGTCGCACACAATGTACTGTGAAACTTTCCTATCTATTATCAACGGTAGGACATGCAGAGTTCTGCGCAATCAACAAACTTTTTCCTAACACCACTCCGAGTTAACTAAGTTACTAACAGGTGGTACAGTCGTTAACTGACTACTATGACCAACAAGTGAATGTGGTAGCAGCTCGGTATTAATTCTTTAATTGCAAAGAACAGCCAGAACAAATTTATCGCTAGTGGGTAACAGATTTGCAGGGTATGACAAGGAAATGCAGATTTCAATGTGCTTGCGGTGCTTTATATTCAAATGTTTCAGTATGTTCGTGATGCGATCGTGTAAAGCATACCTGATGTCAAACTCAGAGAACAGATTTTGAAACAGTCCAATCCATCATTCCAGCAGGTACTGAAAATACTGGATCAGTACGATTCAGGTGGCCTGTCGGCAGCTAAATTTGAGCAGCCAGATATTTATCGGGTTGAGTCCCTCGTTTGCGATCGGCCCATTTAGCGGCAGCTTGCGCTAGTCGCCCCGAGTGAACAACGCTCCACGCCACATAAGCAGTTAGCTAAGCAGGCGGCTACGCAAGCGAACAGAATTATGTCTTTCCCTCGGTGTTATTCAAGGCATAAACGACAAGACTGCCCCTCCTGACAAGCTCAGTGTTACGCTTTGGTTGGAAAGGACATGTGCAATTCATATGTTTGAACGGAACAAATATAATAATTCGGCCCACTCACAGAAATCTCATCACAAGGCCCCTGTCATTAATGCAGTATATTCGAAGTCTGCACATTCGCAAAACTGGCACACAAGCAGTTTCTTCAATGATACGCCAGTCGAACAATGTGTTGTTCATTTACTTCTTTGTGGGAATATGTGAAATTTCAGTTGGACAAGGGTGTCTCTGTCAAATTACTAAATCGTCAGACACATGAACTATTAGACTCCCCACGTCTGTCTAAAACTAGCACACAACTGACGGCTTGTAATGGACAAGACATTCCCATCCTCAGAACATGTACATTGCCTGGCATGTATCACTCTCGTTCGCGAACAGTAACTGTAGCAGTGCTACAATCACGTGATGGTAAGAACATATTTCGTCTTGACTTTTTAGCTTTGTTTGGCTTTAACATTCAGGACAATGTGTTGTCAGTGTCTCCATTCAATGCAAAAGACAGTGTAGCTAGCTTTCTAAAAGAGTTGCCGGAACTCTTTTCTGAAGTTTAGGCAAGGCTAACAGTTTTGATACACATATTACGCTGAAAGACAGCCCTCATCCGAAATTTTTCCAGGCCCGAAATGTTCCTATTGGATTACAGGACAAAGTCTTTGCTGAACTTAAAGAACTGCAAGATAGCGGAGTTCTTGCTCCCGTATCAGCTAGTCAATGGGCAAGTCCACTGGTTTTGCTCCCCAAAACTTCAGGTCGCTTTCGCCTCTGTGTTGACTTTAAGTCTACAGTCAATCCAAAAACCTGTGATTGGTATTTATCCATGGCCACGTCGAGAGGATCCCTTGGACAGATTATGCGCGGGACGCTACTTTTGAAAAATTGATTTTTGCGACGCGTATCTTCAAATACGGCTTTATGAAGAATCTCAAAAAGTGTGTGTAGTGAATGCTCATTTGGGCATGTTTAAATATTTGCGTTTGCCTTTTGGCAGTGCTTCCGCACTTTCCATTTTCCAATGGTATTTGGAAAAGCTGACTACGCAAGTACCAAACTGTTTAAACTATTTGGTCGATATTGTAGTAGCGGGTCGTACACCTGAAAAAAACATATTAAGAATTTACGTGCTTTGTTTCATGTGTTATTAATGCAGGACTAAGTGTGAATTTTTAAAATCTGAGTTGCAGTGTCTTGATCATATCATAAACACTCAAGGTGTACATCTCTTCTGTCGCATTTGTTAGCCGTACGAGACTTGCCAGTTTCTCGCAATGTCACAGAATTGCAGTCAGTCTTATGGAAAATGAACTATTATATTCGGTTCATAGCGGATGCTGCGCAAATCGCGGCTCCATCGCATCGCTTGCGTCGCAAGAATGTCCATTTGTTTAGACAGATGAGTGCCAAGTAGCTTTTCAAAAACTTAAAGATGCATTGCTCAGTGATCGATGCTTAGTTTACTCTGATCCTGACAAACCAGTTGCATTGCAAATATTGGAAGTTGAAGCTTCCTCTTACGGAACTGGTAAAGTGCTTTCGCACAGAATTGGTGATAAAGACAGGCCTATCGCTTTCGCATCAAAAGTGTTGTCCAAAGCTCAGTGTAACTATTCACAAATTGAGAAAGAGGCTTTAGCTATAATGTATTGAGTCACCAAATTCCACTACTGTTTGAATGGCAGAAAATTCTACTTAGTAATGGATCACAAGCCATTGCAGTCCTTGTTTCATCCTATGAAATCGGTTCCTGTACGAACTACCCAAAAATGGCAAAGTTGGGCTTTGCTGTTATCTCAGTGCCAGTACGAGATTCTGTTCCGTCCGCCAGCTCAACATTGTAATGCGAAAGCACTTTCACGTCTTCCGATCGGCCCTGATACAGACTTTGACGCTTCTGCTGCATCTTGTTGTCACATCGATGCTCAGGATTCAGAATTGCTTCAATCTTTCCCGCTGAACTATAGGAAAATTGCACAGGCCACAGAAGCTGATTCAGATTTGAACATTTTGGTAAAATACTATTCGCACATCTTGGCATCATTCCTTGCATTTCATAAAGAACATTGTAGCGCGCCGATACTTTGCACGTCCTCATAACTTCGCTGTACAAATAGGTGTGATTTTTGTTCAGAATGATAGTGGACAGTCACGTGTGTTGATTCCTTTGCCAAAAGAAGTGTTGCAGTTACTTCATCAAGAACACTGGTGGATTTTTCGTACGAAACAGTTAGCGCTTCCATACTGTACTTGGCAGGGTATGGACGCCCAAATAGAACAGATGACGTCACAGTGTCACGCAAGTGCGGAAAATCATTCCGCTCCGCCACAAAAATTACCTGCTTGGCTTAAGTCACAATCGTAATAGCAACGTGTGCAAGGAGACTGTGCGGGGCCTTTCTGGAACACTCACTGGTTGATTGTGCTTGACTCTTATAGCAAGTTTACTTTTGCTGTGCCAATGAACTCGACAACGTCACGTAGCACAATTCAGGTGTTGTCCCCTATCTTTTGCATCGAACCTTCAAGCCGCAAATGGCCAAACTTCGCTCCGCACACACCAGCGATCAAGATTTGCAAATTGTTTCTCGCCTCCTATCGTTCGCACCAACGTCACGGAGCATCGCCGGCGGAATTGCTCACGGCCGCCGCCATAGGACAATGCTCCACCTGCTCCACCCTCCTCAGCATCTGGCGCCGACGGACGGCCGCAAGTGTCGCTTCACGCCGCAAAATATTGTCTTGTACAGGGATTTTAGTGGCAGCAGACGGTGGGCGCGAGGCGAGATCGCTCGTCGACTTGGCGCTTGTATGTATCTTATTTCCGGTCCAGATGGCTTGCAGCCCGCCATCAAAATCAGCGTCGCCTCTGTCATATGCGAGGTGATCTTTCAGTGTCTCTTCCCAAGATTCACGGATCCGGTGGACAGCGCAGCCACAGCAGCCGCCAGAGGGTATAATCACGACACCGAAGGACCCCACAGAGACGGAGCCTTCGCCTCCTCCACGTACTCTCGTCCTACGGATGGAGCTGGAGCCGCCCACACCGCAGCAGTCGCCGCCTTCTTCATCTGGTTCATGGCTTCAGGAGGTGGACGCGTACTCTTATGGTCGTTTCCCGGATGACATTGAAAGTTTACCGTCTTACCTCCTAGCCTAGGGACGCCAGATGAAAGTTGATGTCGTCAAGCTCTGAATCAAAATTGTGCAACCGATAACTGGGGAGAGGAGCTTGAGAGCGCTACCTAGAGAGCGTGTCCTTTCTGTACGATACTAGGCAAGGGGCTGGAGGGCTCACACGCTGATGTGTGGGTCCCTGCATTCTATAGCTTTTATTTTAAATAAATTCCTTTAACTTGACTTCTTTGTGAGTTTTAAGGTATGTTAAAGATTGATGGCAGTTGATTACCTATTTATTTTAAACATTATCACTCGACTTTACAACGATAGCAGCAATTGTTTCAGTTTACAGATATTACAATTTTACAACTTATAGCTCGGATATATTGTATGCTAATCTGCACGCACATTTCTACGGGTAATACGGAATTGCGTTGGCCAAATGTATACCACCGAAGTCTCCCAATGTTTTACATAGGACGCTCACTATGTGAGGAGGATAACGGGCAAACTGGGGACCAGATACTTTAACACAGGGGGTCAAATTTCCGGAATTAAACGAGCAAATTCATTACCTTACACAATCCGAAGCTGGAAACAAAAGAATTAGTACAAATATTCAAATACCTCTCTTCCATACCTGAACATTGAGGCAGACGCACTGAGGGCACGTCTGCTTACTTACCCGTCTCCTGTAACACACCACAGAAAATGGCGGGCACCCGGAGGTCTTCCTGGGCCCCAGTTGAGGGGGTGGTCAAACCACTTGGCCGTGACCAACCTCTCCACCCCAAATCTTGTGACACTGGAAAGTCTTTGACTTTTACCTGCCTGTGCTGTCTCTCTGATCCCTTAGCCAGGAGTAAGGTTGGCACTGCTGTACTACAGAACTACTTCCCAAGAAAGATTTGGCCACGGTTTACGGAAAGGTGTGAGGAGAATTAGGAAAGTTCATGTGCAGATTCACATCCACGTACAAGAAATGCATAATACACGACATATATAAATACGCATTATGAAGCCTGAAACATTTCTTTCCACCCGTCCACATGGGTTCTGTTGCACCCGCGGCCGGCCGCGTCGTGTAATAGAATTGGCTGCGGAGCCGCCTCTGTTTCCCGGTGCGAGTGAGCAGCGAAACCTGCTGCTTATAGAGCGGAAACTACTGTACCGTTTCAACATTTCCGCCAGGGCGAAGGCCGGATGGTGTGGTAGACTGGAAGCCTGACGTCCCCTGCAGCCGCAGGTTTCGGTCCAGCGATGCGCCCACATTCCTGCCTCCCCCGCCGTGATCGCACACCTACACGACTAGGGTCCGTCGCTTTTGGGGGAGGAGGAATGTTCCGGCGTAACGACAAACGCCGGCACGAAGATGAAGAACGCAAGAGCTGAGAAGGCTGTGAGACGACATCAGGAAATACGGTAGTTCGCTAACTAGGAACTCACAGCGAAAGATTATGTAAGCGCCGCTCCTGATAACCTCTGCCGGACAATAGAAGACGGACTCTAGTAGACCTGGACTTGTGATCCGTATCTGTAACTTGCATGAACATTGTTGTTGTTGTGGTCTTCAGTCCTGAGACTGGTTTGATGCAGCTCTCCATTCTACTCTATCCTGTGCAAGCTTCATGTCCCAGTACCTACTGCAGCCTACATCCTTCTGAATCTGCTTAGTGTATTCATCTCTTGGTCTTCCTCTACGATTTTTACCCTCCACGCTGCCCTCCAATACTAAACTGGTGATCCCTTGATGCCTCAGAACGTGTCCTACCAACCGATCCCTTCTTCTAGTCAAGTTATGCCACAAACTTCTCTTCTCCCCAATCCTATTCAATACCTCCTCGTTAGTTATGTGATCTACCCATCTAATCTTCAGCATTCTTCTGTAGCACCACATTTCGAAAGCTTCTATTCTCTTCTTGTCCAAACTGTTTATCGTCCATGTTTCACTCCCATACATGGCTACACTCCATACGAATACTTTCAGAAACGACGTCCTGACACTTAAATCTATACTCGATGTTAACAAATTTCTCTTCTTCAGAAACACTTTCCTTGCCATTGCCAGTTTACATTTTATATCCTCTCTACTTCGACCATCATCAATTATTTTGCTCCCCAAATAGCAAAACTCCTTTACAACTTCAGGTGTCTCATTTCCTAATCTAATTTCCTCAGCATCACCCGACTTAATTCGTCTACATTCCATTATCCTCGTTTTGCTTTTGTTGATGTTCATCTTACATCCTCCTTTCAAGACACTGTCCATTCCGTTCAACTGCTCTTCCAAGTCCTTTGCTGTCTCTGACAGAATTACAATGTCATCGGCGAACCTCAAAGTTTTTATTTCTTCTCCATGGATTTTAATACCTACTCCGAACTTTTCTTTCGTTTCTTTTACTGCTTGCTCAATATACAGAGTGAATAACATCGGGGAGAGGCTACAACCCCGTCTCACTCCCTTCCCAACCACTGCTTCCCTTTCATGTCCCTCGACTCTTATAATTGCCATCTGATTTCTGTACAAATTGTAAATAGCCTTTCGCTCCCTGTATTTTACCCCTGCCACCTTTACAATTTGAAAGAGAGTACTCCAGTCAACATTGTCAAAAGCTTAAGAACATTATAAATAGCGAAAGACATTGATTATTTGCGTGTCGCCAATTGCTTGCGATACATTCTTGTACGCCAAAGTTAAGTATTGTCAATCTACTTTATTGTAACAAAAACCGTTAATGTGATTTGCTTGGCCGAGCGGTTAAAGGCGCTACAGTCTGGAACCGCGCGACCGCTACGGCCGCAGGTTCGAATCCTGCCTCGGGCATGGATGTGTGTGATGTCCTTAGGTTAGTTAGGTTTAAGTAGTTCTAAGTTCTAGGGGACTTATGACCACAGCAGTTGAGTCCCATAGTGCTCAGAGCCACTTGAACCATTTTGTGATTTGCTTGAATTGTTGTATAGCTGTCCGAGAGAGCAGCACCCCTTAGGTACGCTGTAAGAGGCGAGTGGGCAGGACCCCATACCCATCTCCATTCTACCGCCAACTGTCTCAAGTCGCAGGTAATTTTCTTCATAATAGGTTGTAAGGGGTTCATTATGTAAGATGTTTACTGTTCACTACCCTACTGCAGCAAATGTAATTTCGATGTATTGCTCACTCGCCGCCTGCGACAGAAAACATCTCTGCTGCAATAGAATCGCAGGTCAGAGCAGTGTCGGCAACAGTATTAATCGCTCGCTCCTACAGAGCTTCGCAATAGTTCGTTCTTATGGAGCAGTCGCAATAGCTCGCTGTTACGGAGAAGTCGTAGCAGCTCCCCGCTACAGTACAGTTGCCAGCCGCGCAAGTGTAATAGCAGTCGCCGCTGCTGCAGTTCATTGCCTTGTAGTGTAACGTAAACTTTATTATTCTCCATCGCCATCCGCGTTCTTAAATGTGTCGTCTGAGATGTTAATATGAATTTGTTTCAGTCTTTTTGAGATTTGTCAGCACTAATTAAGTCAGACTTGTAATGTTCAGTTTTTTGTGTAATTGTTTGCAGAAATGTTTTCAATAATAAGGTTTTTCAGAACATATTTTTTTTACCTGTCATTTACTTGAATTTAAATACCTTACAAATTTTCCCAGATCATAGTCATGTGTTGTTTAATAATCGGAGGACCAGCTATGCAGCTATATCAACAATCAAAGTCAGTTTTTTTTCTAATACTGCAAATCTCAGACAAACGTTGTTCAGTAGAAGTAGATAGGCCAGCATTGCACTAAGCTGTGCTATTTAGGAGCAGATATATAGACAGCGCTATCCGGCGATGCCATTATGAGGTAAGAATTTTTCAGTTTATTCAGGTTGATTTGACAGGGCCATGACATAGCGCTGCTTACGCCCAAAATTTATCAGTTTCAATACTCAGTCAATTTTGTACCTGAAATTTTTATATACGGGAAGGTTACAAGGTCCTCAAGGTATTCAAAGTCTCTGTCAATTTTCCTTCAAATATCTTTCAATGTTCTTCCTTCAGCAGTAATAGCAGTGTCGCCTGCATATATGAATCTCTTTACTTCCGGCTCTTGTGGTCCGTCTTTTCTGCATATATTGTGTGAAATAGGGGAAAGAACACCGCATTGTGGTAATCCATTCTTTTGGTTTCTCCATCTACTTTTCTTCCCTTGGAGGGTTACGTAGAATCTTCAATTCTGCAACATGGTTCTTGAAATGTAACTCGAATTTCCTGCGTTGTTTCATAGACGATCGTGAGGAGTCCTTAATGGATTGCTATACCATATGCAGGAGAAAGGTCCATAAAGACAGCAGCAGTTTTCAATTTCCTTTCAAAATCGTCTTCAAAGTGTTGAGTCAGATTTAGTGTTTGACTATAACGCACTTTCCCAGGCTGAATCCAACTTGTTTAGGGATAAGTTTTGTATCGATTTTGGTTGCTGTTCCCGACTGAATTATTCTTTCCAATGACTTATATAGGTGGCTAGTTAAGGAAATAGGGTGGAAGTTTTTTGGCTCGGTCAGCTATTTGCCAGGCTTTAGTAATATTACTACTTGTGCTTTGCTCCACGGTTTGCGAATCCAAAATGTTTCCAAACATTTGTTCATCGTCCTCATTAGCCGTTCATTAGTTTTTGGATCAGATTGCTTCATTTGTAAAGTATGTCATCAGAGACCGCTGCTTAATTTTCTTTCAGTTCTCGCACTGCCCCGTTCTTCAGATGAGAATGGAATTCCTAGAGATGCTCTCCCTCCCTCCCTCCTACCCCTCTCTCTCTCTCTCTCTCTCTCTCTCTCTCTCTCTATATATATATATATATATATATATATATATATATATATATCCTCCAACGTTTCGCTTGAGATTCAACCCAGTCGCCTGTTGTCTTGCGACTGAGAAGCAGTTTGTGAGCAGTCAGTTTCGGAGTGACGTTTGTACTCAGTGGCGCACCCTTGGATCACTGCTAAGACTTTTTATCAGCTTTCCCGCTCTTATTTTATTCTGTTTCATGTCTAGATCGGATAGTAATTTAGCTCATATCAACCTTCTTTGTACCATTATGTTTCGGATTAGTTTTTTTCCTGCTTCAGTTGCATCTGTTGGGAAAGGATCTGCGTTGTGTGCGATAGTGGCTCGAGAAGTTTTCTGAGTTTGAGCCAAGGCCAGATACAATTAGGTCCTGCATCCACGAGGAAAATGCCTGCTTAACGTCTTCTGTACAAATTAAACAAGCTCTTTGTAGTTTTTGGGTGTGCTTCTATGTTTTCAAATTCGTGATCCAGTTCTTCTCTGAAAGACTTCCATTTCGCTTTCTTGAAGTTCGAACGGCTTTTGAAGTGTACACTTTCTACTAGGACAACTCCAGAAACCGTAAAACATATAGTGCACATGTTGCATACTGGGGAAAGGTACTTCCACTAGTTTTGTAACATGATGATCAACGTTCGCAATGATGAAGATCTTGTCAGAATTGTACCCTATTTGCCATCTGCGGCTAGTAAATAATGGTCTTAGTTTAGGATCAAAAATAAGCTTCAGTCCTTCTCTTTCTGTCGAACTTTCTAGTTATTTCTCATTTTTATCAGTTGAGTTATATCCCCAGTTGACACTTTGACAGTTAAAATCTCCCAATGCAATCTTGATATTTTGGTTATGAAAGTTATTTGGTCAATAGAAACTAAAATCTGTATTAGATGGTTTGTAAACTGATCTTCTAGTACACGAATTTCAGTGTTGCTTGTGACCCGTGACTTCCTATATCTGGTCTTACAAAGGTAGCACTACCACATTACGCATGCGAGCGTTCTAACACCAACTTCATGCCTTCAGTTTTTGGTCTTCGTTCGTTTAACCCTATGCGTGTTTCTTGCAGAGCTAAAAATGGCAAGAGTGTTGTCTGCACTTGTGTGATAGTGAGACTTTCTTCTCTTGACAACCCTTCAGTATTTAATGAAGTAGCCACAACTTTTGGCATTGAAGAGATCCAATTCTGTATGTTTGCCATTTTTCTCCGATGTTACCGGGATAGTTAGACGTTTCCAGGATACGCACGATTGTGTTCTCTTTCCAGCAAACATTCGCTGAGGCTCCTTCCATGTACCCCAACATTTAACTAATGGAAGATGGTACGGTTTTCCGAGATGGTTATGATAATCTTCAGCATATTGTGAGCTAGCATTGATATCCCAATCCATCAGCTGAAACATACAAGTGCTCTCATACATACGAGGGGTAGTCATAATGCTTTCATCACCATCTTTAAAATGAAGAGCTATATTACTAACATTTGTTTGTTTGCAGGTGTGGTCTGCAGTCCTATCTTTTTATTTTCAGTGTGAAAATTAGAGCTACATCTACATGCCGCAAGTCGCCATATGGTGTATGGCGTAGGCTACCTCGTGGCGTTGTCAGTCATTCCCTTTCTGTTCCACTCACGAATCAAGGAAAAGGAAAGGTGACCTTCTACAGGCCCCCGTTCGAGTCCTGATTTCTCTCATCTTGTTATCGCGGTTCATACGCTAAATGTATCTTTCTGCTGGCACGTACTTTCTGCAGTCTGTCGCCGATACCGGTTTCCAAGATTTCGCAACAGTGTTTCGCTATAAGAACGTCTCGTTCCCTCCAAGGATTCCCTTTCGAGTCACGTAGCATTTCCGTAATACTTCTGTGCTGACCGAACCTGTCAGTAACAAAACCAGCACCATGATTCTGAGTTGTTTCGATGTCTTCCTTTAACCAGACCTGGAGGTGATCCCAAACACTCGAACAGTATTCAAGAACGGGTCGCACTACACTTCTGTACGTGGTCGAATTCTCCCAATAAACTGTAATTGACCATTCGCCTTCCCTACAGCCGAAGTCACGTTCTCGTTCTATTTCATGTCGCTTCGCAATGTTACGCCTAAATACTTAATCTGCAAGTCTATGCCAAGAGGAACATCACTAATATTGTGCTCAAATATTACAGGATTTGAAACTTCCTGGCAGATTAAAACTATGTGCCGGACGGAGAATCAAACGTGGGACCTTTGTCTTTGCCAGCAAATGCTCTACCGCCTGAGCTACCCAAGCACGACTGAAGACCCTTCCCCACAGCTTCAATTCTGCCACCACCTCTTATCTTGCCTTCCAAATTTCACAGAAGCTCTCCTGTGAACCTTGCTGAACTAACACTCCAGCAGAAAAAGATATTGCGAAAACATGGCTTAGCCACAGCCTGGGGAATGTTTCCAGAATGAAATTTTCACTCCTCCGCAGAGTGAAAATTACATTCTGGATTTATTTATTTTTCGTTCTTCTGCATTAACATACATTTTTACACATCTAGAGCAAGCAGCCATTCATCACACTAAATAGCAATTCTGTCCTAGTCATTGTGTACGTTCCTACAGTCACTCAATGAATACACTTTTAAGTACAGTATGACGTCCTCAGCAAGTAGTAGCAGGTTGCCGCTCATCCCATCCGTCAGATCGTTCATGTACGAACGATCAAGAGCGGTCTCATGACACTTGTCTCGTGCACTCATTTCGATACCTTCTTGACGGATGAACATTCGCCTCCAGGACAACGTACTGGGTCCTATCTTTTAAATTCTAGCCAGTCACATATTTGAAATTCCGCGTGCTCATACCTTCGTAAACACTCTGTAGTGTCACTGTATCAACGGCTTTCTATAAATCTACGAATACGGAATCTGCCAGTTGCCCTTCATCCACGGCTCACCGTAAATCGTGCAAAGCGTGGGACTTCGCCTCTTCTTCTTAGCCTCTATTAACTGAGAAAAAGACCTCCACATTTTGAAGGCGACTTGCTGATTAATTAATAACATTTAAAGACCGGTGATTGAACTTCAGAAAGCACAAGAGACTGAGATTCAACTATTCATTTTTTCATGACTCTGCAGATGATAGTTTTGAAATCATACCACAAGAATCTATTAGCGTTGCGTTCTGAAATGGTTGATTCTGGGAGACATTACCAGAATCACGCTAACGATGGAAATGGAAATGCCGTGTGGCTAAGGCCTCCCTCCGGGTAGACCGTTCGCGTGGGGCAAGTCTTTCGAGTTTACGCCACTTCAGCGATTTCCGTGTCGATGGGGATGAAATCATGATGATAAGGACAACACAACACCCAGTTCCTGAGCGGAGAAAATCTCCGACCCAGCCGGGGATCGAACCCGGGCCGTTAGGTATGACATTCCGTCGCGTTTACCACTCAGCTGCCAGGGGCGGACACGCTAACGATACACATTACGTATTCGCTAGACAAACACTGAACCACAGCCACGACTACTGTGCTGCGCGCCCAAAACGAGAAACATATTTCGTGATTGTTGTAACCACAGAGGTTTAACCACATGTTACCGCAGCCCACAGGGACTATATTTGTTATCCGGAAGAAAGAGGAGCAACAACGGGACCTCAGGAAGATCTGAGTTTTTAATTTAATTTAATTTGTGGTAAGATCTTATGGGACCAAACTCCTTAGATCATCGGTCAATAAAGTTGAGTTTCGCACGACCGATGATGTTTAAATCATTGTTGAGTTGTGGACAGAAGTTTCTCTCTTTTATGGAAATTTATTACCGGTGTATTCGAACTTATTATATGCTCCAGAATTTTGCAGCAAAGCAAGTTAATTTTGCCGGTCCGTTCTTTCGCCCTTTTTACATAATTGAAAGCTTAAGACTCTCCTCCGTAGTTGTAGCTAAATCAGAGTTCCCGATGAAGGAATAATTATGCCCTAACCACTTTAGGACTGTGTAACAGGTAATACCAAGTTTGAATTTCGTTGTGTACTGAAAGTCTTCATTTCATCCAAGTTCTCTACTTTCTTCGTGGACTATGCATTCGCCGTGCCCTACTGCCTCCACTGAATCACTTGAATCTGAAGCAGAGACAATACATTTCATGTACGCATCAGTCGTTATATGATGTTTGTTCATGAATTTCACGCAACTCTTACCACTGTTTTACAGTACATGACAGATATTTGCATGTGCGAACGTTAACGACCGTCAGCTGAGTATTGAAATGAGAACAATGAAAATTTTTTCCACACCGGAACTCGAACCGGCATTTCCCGCTTATTGCGATCGGTCGCCTTATCATTTTTCATTGTTTTTCTTTTTTTGTTTTTCCCTAATTACCTGCAGTTGGTCGGGGCAGACACTTATTCTAGTAGATCGCTGAACATTTTACTGAGTTGATACAATGTTGCGGCGACCACTAGGCTATCCGAGCACAACCCACAGCCAGATCCACATATCCCTATGTCACGAATCATGTGTCTACAATCTGCACTCGTATATTCATTATGTATATTCCCATACAGGGGAGACATTTTAATTAAAAGCCGCTTGTGCACTGTCGGTGGATAAATACTACATTGAAGTGCCTGTGTTGTTCAGAAGTACGATCTAAAGTTCCTTCGGACATGCATGCATCCGTCGACTTTCAACTAGAATGTCTGCCTGTATGCGAGCATACAGTAATATGATCAAAAGTATCCGGATACCCCCCAAAACAAACGTTTTTCATATTACGTGCATTGTGCTACCACCTACTGCCAGGTACTCCATACCAGTGACCTCAGTAGCCATTAGACATCGTCAGAGAGCAGAATGGGGTGCACCGCGGAACTCACTGACTTCGAACGTGTTCGGGTGACTGGATGTCACTTGTGTCATACGTCTGAACGCGAGATTTCCACACTCCTAAACATCCCTAGTTCCACTGTTTCCGATGTGATAGTGAAGTGGAAACGCGAAGGGACACGTACACCACAAAAGCCTACAGGCCGACCCCGTCTGTTGACTGACAGAGGTCGCCGACAGTTGAAGAGAGTCGCAATGTATAATAGGCAGACATCTATTCAGACCATCACACAGGAATTCCAAACTGCATCAGGATACACTGCAAGTACTACGACAGTTAGGCGGGAGGTGAGAAAACTTGGATTTCATAGTCGAGAGGCTCCTCATGCGCCACACATCATGCCAGTAAATGCCATACAACGCCTCGCTTGGTCTAAGGAGGCTAAACATTGGACGACTGAACAATGGAAAAACGTTGTGTGGAGTGATGAATCACGGTACACAATGTGGCGATCTGATGGCAGAGTGTGGCTATGGCGAATGCCCGGTGAACGTCATCTGCCGGCATGTGTAGTGCCAACAGGCGGAGGCGGTGGTGTTATGGCGTGTTCGTGTTTTCATGGAGGAGGCTGACACCCCTCGTTGTTTTGCGTGGCAATATCACAGTACAGGCCTGCATTGATGTTTTAAACACCTTGCTTCCCGCAGTTGAAGAGCAATTCGGGGATGGCGATTGCATCTCTGCACACGATCGAGCACCTGTTCATAATGTCTGGCATGCAGCGGAGTGGTTAGACGACGATAACATCATTGTCATCGACTGGCCTGCACAGAGTCCTGACCTGAATCCTATGGAACACCTTTGGGATGGTTTGTAACGCCGACTTTGTGCCAGGCCTCATCGGCCGACATCGATACCTCTCCTCAGTGCAGCACTCCGTGAAGACTGGGCTGCCATTCCGCAAGAAACGTTCCAGCATCTGATTGAACGTATGCCTGTGAGAGTGGAAACCGCCATACAGGCTGAGGGTGGGCCAACACCATATTGAATTCCAGCATTACTGATGAAGGTCGCCACAAGCTTGTAAGTCTTTTTCAGCAGGTGTCCGGATACTTTTGATCACATAGTGTACATAATGAACACAAGAGTGCAGGTTGTAGACGTTGTTGATGACACACGAAAGTTCGGGTGTGACCATGAGTCGTGCTCGGATAGCCTAATGGTAAGGCGACCTCTCTCGGTAAGCGCGAAATCCGGGTTCGAGTGCTGGCCTGGCCAAATTTTCATTGTCATCAATCCATAATACAGCTAATGATTGTCTATATTCGCAAATGCAGGTGGCTTCCATGTATTGTATAACGACTGTTATCACCAAGTGTCTGTTCCTTCGGACATGCATGAACATGCAAAGGAACTTTGCATCGTAGTTCCGGACAAGACAGGCAATACCCTATCGTACCGTCGTTTTAGAATAAGCGTAAACAGAATCGCCAACATTTTCAAAGACGATACACATGTCTTAAGTTAATATTAAAGAAAATAATTTTGCTATGTTTTCTCTAATTGTGCACGCCTGTGTTCGTGCGCGTGCGCGCACATGCGTGAATGTGTGTGTTTGTATGTGAGTGTGTGTGTGTTATTGTCTCGTCGTGTTTTAAAGTGTTTATTTTTTCTGAAGACAATGTCGTAGTTCCGTATATACTATAGAATTAAGACTTTGCATTTGCAGGCTTTGGGGGAAACAATATTCACCGTTTTCAACTCGTTTTTTTTTTCTTTTCCATAGCCTTCGCCGCTTTGTCAGGTGCACCAAATTTTTCAGTGTAACGGATTGTGTGTGACCTCTCAGGTATATTAGGAGTGATTGATTAATCCTAGAACACTAAAGAGAGGAAAATATTACATGGTTACCAAACCAACGTTAATTGTACTGCTCCATATTTTATTCAAAGGAAGTAATAATTAACAGTTTACGCACTAGTTAATTACAGTTACAGGGTCGGCAATGATACATCCATACAAAGTAAGAGTACAAAATGTCCTGCTTTACACCAGTGATACTCAAGCTGGTCCATGCTACTACTGGGTGTTCCAGCTGTCGTGGCGGTCGGCACACAGCAAGGATTTTAAAATAATTTTCATTAGATTTCCATAAAATTTCGATATAAAATATTTCGTAAGTAATTATTATTATATGCTTTAACTTGCTGTATCTCTAATTTATAAATTTTGTGAAGTTAACTTACATTCTCGACTAATAAATCGTCATTCCTGTGGAAAGAGTGAGCGGTTGAAAAATTTTACAATTTTAGGCACAAAAGTGGATGATAGGTGAAACAGCCCGACAACGTGTTTTACACCCAGCGAGATGGCACGGTGTTTAACACGCTGGACTCGCATTCGGTAGGACGACGGTTCGAACCCGCGTCCGCCCAATCTCATTTTGGTTTTCCATGATTTCCCTAAATCGCTTCGGTGTGGGGCCGCGGTGGGGTGAGTGGACTGCTGTAGCCTGTTGTGGGGTTGTGCACCACTGAGGGCTACGGCGGCGACGAAGCCTCTCAATCGTTTCTAGGTCCCCAGTTCAATACAGTGCAATACAATACAATCTAGGTTAAATACTGTGCGAGGTAACACAGTCTGAAATTAATGTGTATGTGTGTGTGTGTGTGTGTGTGTGTGTGTGTGTGTGTGTGTAGGAGCGCGCGTGTGTGTGATTCAGTGCGTGCGTGTTTTGTACGATGACCTTGTGAGAAAATAAGGATGTTCGTACGGTTGCGTGACAGAAAATGATTATGGCAGCCAAGGCACGGAATTGCGGCGTTCAGGAAACATCGGGCAGTCCTGGAGTCGTTGACAGTACGAGCTGGAGGCACGGCTGGGCTACAGCAGCTGCGCAGAGTACTGTAGAATGCTGACAGTGACGGGCCTGTTGGCGGCGGTGGTGGTGTTCGCCGTCTCGGCGATGCTACTCTCCCGCAGGTGGCGCGTCTGGAGGGACGTGGAGCGTATCCCGGGCGACCTAGCCCTGCCCTTCCTGGGCAACACCTACGTCTTGTTCTACACGCCTCGCGAAGGTAAGCTACAGCCTCACCGAGGAATTTTGCATCAAGGCGGAACTGCTGCACGCATTCAAATACCATAGAAAACACGCAAAATATTACAAATCGGATGTACTGAATCAACCTGCACATTGAATCTGATGGAAAATACTTGGTTCCTACATTCAAGGGTCAGCATTGTAAAAGTCATCCAAATCCACATATCGCATTCCTGCACACTCCTAAATATACATATTTCTTCCAGTTGCTTTCCCTTTGAGTTAGAGCACAAATTCATTACTCTTCTATAGTTGCCATGGACTATTGTCAATACTTGTTAACGATCAGTATCAGTTCAATAGTGGATAATCTTATAGCCTCACGAATTATTATTTTCCTGCGTCCATAGTCCACCAAGTGAATTCTCACAGGTAGCCACTAGCTTTAAGTCTTACATCGCACTTATAACAGAGTGCAACGGCAACTGCAACTGCGCTCGAGAGCTCCTACTTACAGTCAATTCTGCCACTCAGTGGTGTCAAAGATACAATCTTTTCTACATATGACAATCGTTTCAGGCCATTTTTCATGAATTACATTACAAAATCGGGCTCCACGTACATGTGGACCCCTCACACAACTTTAAGCTGCAACTTATCTTTACACAGTAGTATAGATTTGTCTACAGCTGTACTGCAAGTCTTATATTAGTAAAACGTGATTAAAGAAGGAAATACTTCCGTTACCAGTGTGTCGAAGTATGTGATCAGTTTGAAGGATTATCTGAAGACCTCGGATTTTTATGACGTTAAAGTGCAATCGATGAGAAAGTGTGATATTGCGTGCAAAATGTCCATGGTGTCCTTCACTCATGTTCTTGACAGTTCCAGGATAAATCTAGGAATGGCAGACACTGTTTATGTAATCTCTAACTTCAGAAATTATGTCTCTGCTACAGGTCATTTACACTTGTCTCGAAATAAATGAGATTTCTCATCTTTTGGCAACTGTCATAGGGAGTATATGCAAGAGGCATGCTCGCACTATACAAGAGACATCGTTCAATATGTGCGCTGTATTAACATATATCCAGTGTTGCCGACATTGGGATACAGAGGAATATTATACACTAGTCGTCGGCTTTGGCCAGTGACATAGGAAACATTCGACAAACGCCGTAAATAACATCTCGAGATTTTTGCTAACAACGCTTCATCTTTACGTATTACACGTATATTTATTTAAAATATATTTAAGAATAAGTAGCCTATGTCCATCCGAAACGTGATATGAGTGGCTGTGTTTTGAGACGGTCTAAGCCACAGATCAGTCTGGCACCACGAACAGATATTTTTCTCTTAACATTCGTTGGCTTCGCCGATTAACAATCAAACTGTGAACCACCACTAAGTGACGTCGATGCAGCCATTTACGTCAGTGGTCAATGCCGGCGACTATTATCGAATATTCCTCTTGTACCGTACATTGTTTCAAGAAAATCATCGTAGTGCTATATCTCCTCAAGATTAGCACTCAGAAAGCAAAAAATATAAAAGAAGTGTAGTGGAGCAGTACACCTGAGATTTGGGAAAAAATATATTTTTTGTATTATATTCTAAGCACTACAATTAACGCGAAGTGTCGTGAGACACTCAAAAATGCCAGAATGAACTGCGTCCACACCCATAATGTTGACTGTAGTTTTATGATTTTTCATATACGCAAATGCAAACAAATGCACAATTTCATGCCCATTTCTGCTACCCATGGAATATGTAGGTGTTAAAGGAAAGATTACATACCTCCTAGTAAGTTATGAGAGCTGCATAGCCATGACGTGTCAGACACACACACACACACACACACACACACACACACACACATACATACACACAAGAAAAGCCAGCATATTCAAGACGAACATTTGAATTTTGCCTGTTACGTTCATATTGGGAAAATGTCTTTTTGGAGGAAGTGCAATGAAAATCTGACGTTTTGCTGAATCAATGTTTGATGTACAAAGATAAACACTTAGTTTTGCTATTTGTTTCTCTAAAAACAGTGTATTTCATACTGATGATGAGTTACACGACCAGTAATACTAAAAGGCGTTATTAGTGACAAAGTCAATGTTAAAGCAGCAACCACACAGATTTTGACCAGTTAAACTTTCCAGAACTAACCTCTTGCCAATGAAGTACTCAGTTAAGCGAATCATCCTCCTTTAACGTAACTTTTCACGCGGTAGTGAATGTTTCGTGAGTAGGGGCATAATACTAAACTAAAACTGGGTGCTGGTAGATGCAGTACTATGTACAAAATTGTGATGTGCAGTTGGCTCATGGACAACAATGGTTCATACATCTATTAATGTATGCTGTATCCTACTGTCAAGCACAGGTTTTAAGATGCGATGGGATCTGAGATTTTAGACACTTTGTAAGCCCACCGTGTATGTGAAAAAAAATCAGCTGTGTTGTCTTCTTATGCCACATTCAGCAACCGGTTCCGTGTAATGTGCTGTGTATACTGATTCTCAGGTATGAGTGTAGAAATGCATGGCACTTCCAACAAAACAAAGCACTGTGCCGTTAATAATACACAACTTTATAATTAAATTGAAGTATTGCTGCAAATGGATCCATTTTACCGAGAAAATGTTTGATACATGTAGAAGAAATTGCAAAGACTCGAAATATGCAAATTTTTTTGTGGTATCTTTGAAAATAGTTTCCCGAAACATAGAAGTACTAATGAATCGTACTTCTGGTGTGTATGACTGAGGTATGTCCTATTTCTACACATGTTGTGTCATTTCAGCCTTCGGAAATGTTCAATCCTTGGAAATGAGTTGTCCACAGTGGAACCCTTATCACAAGATATACGGACAATCGAAGTTCTTCTAGAACTGAGAGTACTTTACAACTTTCTGATATCGAACTTACTTTCGGTAATTAATTGGATTACGCATCTCATATGCAATAATAACTGATTATATTAAGTTCCACTATCTTCAGTACCTCACCGGTTACTCAGAAAAGGAGCGTACTGCGCATAGCTGTAGCTTACGCTTGTGAGAAGAGTTAAAAATGTAGCAGTGATGTAATTTAGCCAATAAAAAACATCCTAAGATGCTGGTTATTGTGAGGAAACTGCAGAAGAGTACAATATGAGAAGTTACGTGTCAGTAAGGGAATGAATGTCACCGTTTGATGTCCCGTTGGTATAAAGACTTATTCGAGGCGGACCAGTAACTCACACTCGACAAAGGATGGGAAACGGGATCCCCAGTGGCCTCTGTGAAGTAAGCCTCAGGCATTTAGCCTCGATGGTTTGAAGGCACCAACCAGGGACTAGATCAGGCTGACTGAACAACGGATTGAAGGTTTCCACTTACAGACTACAGTTTCTTAGTGCGCCACGTCGATCCATTGGAAGAAGTGAGGATACTATCGGAACTGAAGAATCTTCGCAAAAGAAGTCACATTTGTAACTAAAACCAGAAAGGAAAAAAAAGATAGCTCTGTACTGTCCTTTAGTGCACAAGACATGAGCTTACCGAGTATAGTACCAGACTTGTGACTGAATTCAGTACTTCCTAGCAGACAGAACACAATACTATGTTGCTAACGTGGCTATACCGACCAGGGTAAAAGTAATGTCGGGAGTACCGCAGGGAACTTTTATGCGGACATTAATGTTCATAACATATATAAATGATGTAGTTCGGAGTTGCATGAAGCTGTTCGCAGACAGTTCTGCTGTATACAGTAAGGTCAGCATGAAACAGAGCAAGATGGAATCTCAAATCTGATCTTACTGGACCCCTCCTAACAATTAATTTTTTTCTTTCACCGGTTTTCAATTTACGTACATTTTCTAACCAATACACGTGTGGTAGGTGCTCAAATACTTCAAAACATACCCTAAGCTTTTTCCTACGAGGGTTCATTATGCAAGGTATTATTTTCACTGTGCTGATTCCAATGACGCATCTAGTTCTACTGGAAACCTTGTAAATGAAAAGACAAAATTCACTTAACGTTTTACTGCACTGTATTTATGGACACAGTGACAACACTCATTAGGGAGACTGCCATTTCGACTTTTCAGTGACGTACTTCAATTTCTGTGTAACTAATTAACGTACAAGATAATTAACATTTTCCATTGTACATTTTGCTGCAGTGCTTGTTAAAATGGTTCAAATGGCTCTGAGCACTATGGGACTTAACATCTGTGATCATCAGTCCCCTAGAACTTAGAACTACTTAAACCTAACTAACCTAAGGACATCACACACATCCATGCCCGAGGCAGGATTCGAACCTGCGACCGTAGCAGCCGCGCGGTTCCGGACTGAGCGCCTAGAACCGCGAGACCACCGCGGCCGGCAGTGCTTGTTAGATCCTGGCCTTAGCCATTATACTTCTGTTGACCTGAATTTTATACACAAGCTGAGATATTTCACTAATTAATTAAGCCATAGTTTAAGATTTTTGTGTAATTCACCGTAATTTTTAATGCGGCACTTGTAATTCTAAGTAGGGTATTTCAAATACGGATGCATAAATTGGTTTCACAAACTTTTCTAATTTCCTAAACCAACACACATTTCACAAACCGAGTTACTCTTAATAATTATAGTAGAGAAATCTAGCTTAGTCATTTTTTAAAATGATTACGTAGTTTTCGAGATCGCAGTATGTTTATACGCCAGTCTTTAATTAGTCAGATGTAACCCTCCACAATAGTCCCAGGCGAACTATTAAATGGGAAACATCTCTGTCGGTATTCGCAATTGATCTACGCGAGATGTCGAGGAACCGCGGCTAGGCTGGAAAATGTTAAAGATGATAACTGAGTCCTCACATAAACATCGATCAGGCAGCACTTTAAAGTTATCATCTATTTATTTTGCGTGAGTGTCTGTGTGTCAACTAAACACATATCCGTGTTTTATTGACTGTCACGGTACAACCTAATGTTTTTAGTAACTGTCTAGTTCGATACCAACTTGAGAATGTACATACGTCAGACTCCAAATAAAAGTGCGGTGTGATTGTTAACGGATAGTTTGGTACTGTTTCATAGGAGAGTGCGCATCTCTACTTCCATAAATATACTTAATGTGAAAACGAATTTGATCATCATAGCGTTTGTGTCGGCAAAAAATGTGGAAAAGAGCCACATCATTCGGAACTCTGTATAGTGTATATCACTTGCACAATTTCCAGAAGTCAATTTAAAGATGCTACATAAGACGTTGACCACTGGGAATCCGAGGTTTAATGTATAATGCAGTTAGGTACTGTCGCAAGCCGGCGGTAACGAAATGCAGAAAGGCCTATGGAGCATCTATGACTGGTGCAGGTGATTCTGAACGTAAATAAATCTAACGTACTGTGAGTAAATAAGCGACGATATTTAATACCGTTCCATCACGCTACTGGCGATGAGTCAATGGAATTTTTAGCAACGTAAAATATGTAGTAGTAACTGCCTGGAGCAACCTAAATTTAATGATTCAGTAACACTTTGTCACGCGAAGAGACACCAAAGAGGAAATCAGAGGAATTACAGCTCAATCGAAGACTTGACGACAATTTCCCGGCGCGCCATTCTTTAATGAAACAGAAATAGTGAGAACGGATAGTGGTACTAGAATTACCCTCCGCCACACACTATAAGGCAGCTTATGGATTATAGCTGTACATGTGCATAAAACAGAAATAGACTGGTTGCGATTATTTCATGAATATCTAAAACATATTCATTTTGTGAGGAACCAGTTTCGAGCAGAGGATGGAGTCTCGCGTTTAACTGAATCAAATGGCTCTGTGCACTATGGGACTTAACATCTGCGGTCATCAGTTCACTAGAACTTAGAACTACTTAAACCTAACTAACCTAAGGACATCACACATATCCATGCTCGAGGCAGGATTCGAACCTGCGACCGTAGTGGTCATGAGGTTGCAGACTGAAGTGCCCAGAACCGCTCGGTCACAAAGGCCGGCCGCGTTTAACTGAGCTGTGTAACATGGGCAGCTCATGTATGCTACAAAAGCTATAAAAATTGTAAATTTCAGTAACAGGGTGCTACTACAAGGGACGATGCGGCCTGCTGATATGATAGATTTATCCTGTATACTGTGAAGGTCCAATAAATTGGCAAATGAGCAGTCTTGTTGCACACATTCACAGCTGTCGCTTGTCTGCGGAGTTCCCCCACCACTACGCCACGCTGTGTGTGTGTGACGAGGCGGAAAAGGGGGAAACTGCGAAAACGGCGCATTTACATGTCAATGCACCTGCCCTTTATTTATAGCACACTGAAGGCACAATGCAATTTTTATCTAGTATAAACTGTTGGCATACAGACAGACACAGAACAATTTCACAGGTTTCCACAATAGGTTGCAACATACTTATGGTTTATTTAATTTCATAATAGAAAAAAGTCTTTTGTAGAAATATGTTGATCAAAATATTTTATCGCGTTGTAAACTCCTTATGGAGTAATGGAAACTCTTGTCAAAGCAAAAGACATTGACTTCCTGTAAAGTTTTAATGTAAAAAAATGGTTCAAATGGCTCTAATCAATATGGGACTTAACATCTGAGGTCATCAGTCCCTTAGAACTCAGAGCTACTTAAACCTAACTAACCTAAGGACATCACACACATCCATGCCCGAGGCAGGATTCGAACCTGCGACCGTAGCGGTGGCGTGGTTCCAGACTGAAGCGCCTAGAACCGCTCGGCCACTTCGGCCGGCTTTTAATGTAAAAGATTTGTCTTTTAAACTGGCAGTACATCACAAATGAATCAGTCCCATCTAAACATGCACAGGGGTGCTTTCAACTGGAATAGCAAACAGTCTCGAAAACAGATGTAAGATTGGCAGTATCCTCAAAACGTTTAGAAAACTATCCTTGTAATTCTTCCAAGGCTACAATGAATTCTTCAGAACTCACAATGCGAGTTTCTCTTTAAATGCATCACCATCAAACCAGGCAGTTTTTTTCTCATCTTGCACCCTGCTATGTCTTACTGTAGGCAGTGTGAAGTCAAATCCACATAAAGTGCGAGGACTGCAATCGATTACGAAAATTCTAATATTCAGTACCGGTTTTTTTTTATTTAATAAATTTAACAACAGGGGGCTTTAAAGCGAAAAATCGTTCCAGGCGTACCCATAGACTTAACCAGCGTACTTTGAAGCGATGCATAAGATCTCCATGCACTTCGTTTCAATTCCACTGAAAACTGTTGGAACTGACAATGAAATAATGTGTGCAGCTTCAGAAAATTTATTTTTCGTACCACCATTTTCTTCGCTAGCTCCACGCCTGCAAATATAGCACAAAGTGCTGACTGATATACAGGACAATGACTCTCGCCTGTGATTGTTGCAACTTTCTGCTCTTTCATCATCAACTAAGTCTTTAATACGGTAAATAGATCCGCCACGGTTGTATAGTGCTTTCATTGACCGAAGTCTTACACGACGGAAGTCGCTGTATACTACCGCGGTTTCTGGGTCCTAGTCACATCATCAGGTGTACCCGAAATGTAGCAGTAGTAGGACGTCATGTCCTTGCCCAGACAAGTATTAGGCAAATGTCTACCGTATATAGAACACCATAATAGCATCCTAAACGGCGGTTACACAGTTGAGTTATTTGCTGTCCCAATTTTGTATGCTATAATGACGGCCAACCTACAGAGGATGTTTGCCTACTACTTGTTTGGTCATAGACATGACGTTCTAGTTCCCAAGGGCGCTCGCTGCTCTTTGGTGCGTTCGTGCTTTGCTATCACAGCGCCCCAGCCTTTGCAGCATCTTTTTCCCTTTCGTGCTCTATGTCTGTCCTCTCGCTATTCTTTTTCCCCTCTCTTGATGAACATGTCTGAGATGTTTTTGGGAATGTTTTCTACATTTTCAGTAGCTGACATCAGAGTAGTCTCTCCACTGTTTTTCAATCCATTTTTCCTTTCTTTGTTCACCTTCTCTTATCCTTTCTCCGCTTCTCTTTTTCTTCTTCTTCCCTATGCGCTCCAGAAGGCCGACCCACGCATCTGACGCGTAACAGGTGACTGGGTAACGCGTAATTCCCAGCCGTGAGTCCACAGGCAGGATTCGCACGTACCCTCTGGTACAAGCCAGGCCCAGGGAGGAGTGACTGCCTGAGCTGATTTTCTACCTTCCCAAATAGCCCTTTGGTCCCTCTCACGTGTTCGGGAGGAGTGACCTGAAGTTTGAACAATCACCTCAGGCAGGTGCTCCAAGCTCTGAGACGGAGGTCCCCAGTTGGAAGGAGTGCACCATCAGAGACGCTAACAATCATGGTGGATTTGAAACTTCCTGGCAGATTAAAACTGTGTGCCGGACAGAGACTCGAACTCGGGACCTTTGCGTTTCTCGGGCTAGTGCTCTACCAACTGAGCTACACAAGCACGACTCACGCCTCGTCCTCACAGCTTTACTTCCGCCGGTACCTCGTCGTGCTTAGATAGCTCAGTTGGTAGAGCGCTTGCTTGCGGTGGCAAAGGTGGCGAGTTCGAGTCTCGGTCCGGCACAGAATTTTAATCCGCCAGGAAGTTTCATATCAGCGAACACCCCGCTGCAGAGTGAAAATCTCATTCATGGTGGATTCTCCCACATTGAGCCAATCATCATCTTCGCAGTCAACGTCAACCAAATGTAAACAGCTCATGATTCAATGATCCTCCCAGCTGCACCACGGTTCCTTGTGATTTCACGTACTGAAGACGGTCTGTCCTTTGCTACAGTAAATCCGTTAGGGATTATTCAGAAAGGTGTTGATGCAATTGCCGGCCCTGTGAAATCCTGCTCTGGTTTACGCCGTGGCACTTAGCTTTTTTAGACTACTTCTGATCCTCAAGTTCAACAACTGCTTGCTGCTGAGCTCCTCCATGGCTATCCTGCTTGTGTCGAGGCCTATGGATCACTGAATTCTTCCCGTAGTAGTGATTCTACAATATAACTGGGGATTCCCGTTTGAAATTTTAAAATTCCCTCCCGCCCCACTCCCATGGGGCCGGGGTGGCGGGCTAATTTTAGCACCAGCAGATGTCCCCGTCGAAAATAATTGACTTTGGATTGTACACATTATTGCGTGTGAAGATTGGTTTACTCTAGGCTGCTCTATGGTCATACTGAGGCAGAGATTCAAGGTATCGTTGCAGTCACCGGGTGATGAAGAAGGTAGATGCATCCTTAGTGCCCACATGCACTCCTTTTCTCAATTTTGATAGAGTGGTGCTTCTGTCAAAGATCAAAGCAGAATATGAAGTTATCATAGTCCAACCGACAATTCCGAACCCAATGTGCTGCCACTAGTGTCATCGTTTCAACCACATTCGAACATCCTGTTGACATCTGGCCAAATGTGAAACCTGTGGTTGGAATGCTCACAAGGTCAATTGTTCGCCTTCTCCTCTCCGCTGTATCAATTACAATGGAGACCATGCCGCCTCCTCTGGAGATTATTCTGTGTATCTCGATGAGCGGGCTGTCCAGGAGATTCGGCTGAAGGAAAAAGTGTCTTACCCGGTCGCTCGCAACTTGTTGGCTAGTCACAAACCCTGTGTTCTACCATGTGGCACTTACAGTGCTATTCTTGCTACATCTCACACGCAGACCTGCGACCTCAAATTCAGCACTGTGGTTATAAAATCCCCCAGTGTCAACGTAGCATCCCCATCTCGTCCACCAACCTTTCGCCTCATAGGGTGAAGTCACTTGCTACACAACCAGCAGGGCAGAAAGGATAGAAGGAATATCCCCTCAAAGACTTCCCGTATCCCTGTAGCTAAAAATCGTCTGAGTCTTGCTGTTCCAACCGGAAAGGCTTCAAGAAGTCAAACAAAGGCAAACGATCTTCTCCTTTACCGACTCGGAGTTCCTCTTCGACGGTGTCGCCACGTGATACTCTCACCCAGTCGACTCGACCTCTGTGTCGCCAAGGTGCACCGCCTACCGTCTTTCTGCCCTAGGCTCCGCAGACCGACAGAAGGAGAATGTCGAAGCCCCTGAGATCTCATGGAACAGGTTTCTCCATCCTCTGTGTGCTGTTGCAGTGAGTCTTAGAAGTTTGGCACTCGGCAGCCGCCGAGGTGACACCCCTTTCTTTTTTCCCCCCTCCCCTTTCATCATCATAACTCTCCTCCAATGACCTTTTCCCTTTGCGCCGTTTACATCCCTCTGTCCTTTGATGTCACCAGGGTAGTCTTCCACCGGCTTATTGTACAACTTCCTCACACCTTTCTGCTGCCCGGTGACTTTAATGTACACCATCCCTTTTAGGGTTCTCCCAGAGCCTGTCAGAGAGCTCCCTCTTGGCTGACCTTCTCAATCAACTTAACCTCACCTACCATAACATGAGCACCCATGTCCCTTTGAGACTCTGTGCATACCTGTTCCCATTTGGATCTATCTTTCTGCACTGCCCAGCTTGCCCATTGTCTCGTGTGGTCCATTCTCTCTGATTTTATAATGGAGCGACCATTTCATGTGTGCTGTCCATTTGCTGACTCCCGTCCCATCTACATGCACACCCAACTGGCAGCTTTCTAAGGCCGACTGGAGGCCTTACTCCTCCCTGGCGACCTTCGACGAACAACATTTCCTCAGTTGTGATGACCCAGCAGAATATCTTACAAATGTTATCCTTACCACCGCAGAACGTTCCATTCCTCGCAGTTCCTCTTTACCGTGCCGTGACCCTGTTCCTTGGTGGACTGAGGCGTGCTGCGACGCAATTCGCGCGTAGAGACGTCCTGTCCACGTTTTTAACCGTCATCCTATGATGGCAAACTGTATTCGTTATAAACAGTTGCGTGCACGGTGTGGTCGCATTCTACGGGATAGCAAAAAAGGTAACTGGATTTCATTTACTAGTGCTTTCAACAGTTCTACTCCCTTGTGTCGGCCAAGCTCCGACGACTCTCTGGGACGAAGGTCCATTCCCCAATTTCCGGCCTGACAGGAGCAGATGATGTCATAGTGGACCCTATTACAATATCCAACACTTTGGGCCGCCATTTTACAGAGATTTTGATGTCCTGCCACTATCACCCTGCCTTCCTCCATCGGGAAGAGCGGAGGCGGCTCGGGCGACACCCTTCTCCTCTCAGAATCATGAGTGCTACAATGCAGGCTTTCCTATGAGGGCACTAGGCCATGTTCCCACTTCATTCCGATCCTCCGCCCCAGGGCCAGACGATGTTCACCTCTCTCTTGCGGGCAAGCACGATCTCCTTCTTAGGTACAATCGCCTTTGGGCTGGTGTGAAGCCACTGTTATACCCGTACGTAAGCCTGGTAAGGACAAACTTTTTACTGCTAGTTATCGCCTCATTTCTCTCACCAGCTGTGTTTACAAGGTGATGGAACGTATGATTCATGCCCAGCTGGTGTGGTGGATCGAGTCTCACAATATACTGACCACTGCATGGTTTGGATTTCGAGTGCGCTGTTCTGCAGTTGACCATCTCGTCACCTTGTCAAGCCATGTTATGAATGGTTTTCTGTGGAAATACCAGGCTATGGCTATGTTCCTCGATCTGGAGAAAGCCTACAACACCTGCTGGTGGACTGGTTTCCTCCGAGTTCTCTACACGTTGGGCTTCTGTGGCCACATGCCCCATTTACTTTAGGAATCTTTAAAAGACCGAATTTTCAAGATACATGTGGGTCTTGCCTTGCCGGACACCTTTATCCTGGAAAAGGTCGTACCTCAGGGTTCTGTCCTGAACGTCGTCCTCTTTGTTATCTCAATTAACCCCATTATGGCCTGTCTCCAGCCGGGCATCTCCAGCTCCCTTTTCGTTGACGACACGATTTTGCCCTCTACTGCAGTTCTCCGCGGACTTGTCTCACTCTGCGGCGTCTTCAACGATTCCTCGATCGTCTTTACTCATGGAGCATTACAACGGCTTTCGCTTTTCCACTGACAAAACCATTTGTGTGAATTTATGGTGGCGCAATTGTTTTGATCCGAAATCTTTACATCTTGCGCCTGTTACTCTTCCCTTCGTTGAAACTACGAACTTCCTGGGGCTCATGCTTCCTAAGGACATTACTATAAACCTCGCTCTATCGCCATAAGTACGAATATCGCGACCTTTGCACGGAACTTCGCAAGAGTACCTTTGTGTACACTAATGGCTCTCGGACTGACTGTGGTGTCAGGTGTGCCTTCGTATCGTCATTGACACCGACGTTTTTTGATATCAGCTTCAGGAACACTGACAGTACTTACATCAGAACTCTTCTCCCTGTATCAGGCCACGCAGTACATCCGGAGACACAGGCTTTTTGATTACGTCATCTGCTCCACCTCTCTGTGCCCTTCATATCCTCTGTGTGCTGTACACCACCCAGCCCTTAGTGCAACGGGTCCAGCAAGGCTGTTACTTGCTCACTCTTGGTAGACCCACTGTGATGTTTACGTGGGTTCCCGGTCAAGTCATCGACGGGAAACGAGGCTGCTGATGCTGCTACCAAACTGGCAGTCCTGGTACCTCGGCCAGATAGTTCTTCCATTCCCTCTGATGATCTCTGTGTTGCCGTCTGTAAGCAGATGATGTCTCTTTGGCATCACCACTAGTCCTTCCTTCATGGGAACACGCTCCGGGAAGTGGAACCTATCCCAGCGGCTTCGACGACCTCCTCTCGGCCATCTCGCCGTGAGGAGATCATTTAGTTAGGTTGCGTATTGGGCATCGCCATTTGTTAAGTAGCGCTCCCGCATCACTTTGTGCTCATTGCCCTCAACCTCTGAGGGTTCCCCATTTCCTGATATAATGCCCTTTTCTTTATAACCACTTACGTTCCAACTTATATTTACCGCATGAGTTATCGGCCATTTTAGCGAACGACGTGCTGGCTGTCGAGCGTAGCAATATGGCGAAGGACATTTAATCTTTAGCTCAGAACCTCAGTTTCTCTACGGCGTATTTCAGTGACCTCTCTCCAAATACCTGTTTTTGGCTGTCTTTCCTTCCGTCGATTGGGCTTAAAGTGTAGTTGTTTTTAAGCATTTTTTTTTCTTCGAGTGGTACGGTTCTAATACGGGTGCGTATGAGCCTCGTTGCTTTTGAGCCCTAAAGAAAAAAAAATGACTTTCTACTAATGCAAGATTTCAAGTACACCTGATGGTAGGACTGAGACACCGAAACCATGGTAGTGTATAGAGGCTTCTGTCGTGCAACTCTTCAGTCAATAAAAGCATTTCACAACAGTGACATGAACATGTTGCAGAATAATTATGGATGTTCCACAAATATAAAATCGTAAATCCTTAAATTCTTTGTGAATGGTGTTGCAGCCTCACTCTATAGCAAATGCAGCACTCGTCGACTGTTGTCAATATAGGTCGGAAGACTGATCACACGCAGTTCTTCACGCTACTCTATCCAGTTACAGCCGTATCATCTCCCCACAGATCTCTCACTTCTTAAAATTTACTTGTCAGTCTGACGACTAGTTTGATGTGGTCTACCACAACTTATCTCCAGCGCTGACCTCTTCGTCTCAGAGTACCGCTTGCGCCCTGCCTCCTCAATTACTTGTTCAATATATTCCAATCACTGTCTTCTCCTACAGTTTTTACCTTCTACAGCTCCCTCTAGCACCACGAAGATTATTCCCTTATGACTCAATACGTATCCTTTCATTCTTTCCCTTCTTGTTGTCGGTGATCTCCATATCTTCCTTTCTCGTCACTTCTGCGAAGAACGCCCTCATTTTTTATCTTATCGGTCCAACTGATTTTCAAATCCTTATGTAGCACCATATCTCATACGCTTCGGTTCTTTCCTTTTCCTGTTTTTCCATGATTCAGTACTGTACAATGCTTTGCTCCAAACTTCCATTCTCATAAATTTCTTCGTTGGAATAAAGCTGATAATCGATACTATTAAAGATCTTTTGTCTGCCTAGTCTGCTTTTTTCCCTCCCTGCTTTAGCCATTCTATGTTATTTTGCTTCCAAGCTAGCAGAATTCCTTCGCTTGATGTAGAAGATAACTACCAATTTAGATGTTAAATTTATCGCTGCTTCTCTTACTTTTATTGTCAGTCCACATCTTGTGCTCAGTATACTATTTATTCCATTCAACATGACAGCAATGTCATCAGCGAATCACTGATATCCATTCACACTGAATTTTAATTCCACTACTGAACCTTTCTTTTACTTCCTTCATTGCTTCCTTGATGTATAGAAGAGTACCGGCGAAAGACTGCAACACTGCATCATACCCTTTTTAAGCCAACACTCCGTCCTTGGTCTTCCAATCCTGTCTTTCCGTTTTGGTACTCCCCTGAACATAACCATGACACTGCAGCTGGGTGACGTCGTCGACAACCGCCGATACTTCGATAGGTGACCACCCTTCTATTTTCAAAGCAAGACTGTAGCAAGAAAGCGCTGTACAAGTGTAATATCTGTTTATATTCGATGAATTATTCTGATACAATTCTACCCTTGAATGACGTTTACTAATTTTCTATCTTCATACTCGCAGAATCCACGCGCAAAGTAGTTTCATACAATAGCTATGCCATGAGCGCATAATTATTCTTTGTAGTACTCTCTCTGATGGTTGTTAGAAAACAAGCTTCCGAGATTGTCTTCGTGGCGATTAGCCTGAGCATTGTTTGAAGAATATTGAGATTTATGACAAAAGATAACTGATACGAAATTGTACGATTAAAAGGGATATATATATATATATATATATATATATATATATATATATATATATATATATATATATTGCTCCTTCATACAGAAGGTGTCTAACAATTTACATTATTTGACATTTGAGAATTAATGATATTCATCGATATATTGCGTAGTTGTTAATCAGAAGGGAACTTCCGAAAGACTGGATACGAACCTGCATTTAATAATCCAAGAGCTCCATTACTTCTTCGGAACGTTAAACTTCATCAAAGCCAAATAATCGCTTGATCTGAGGTTTCCCGACTGATTAGACAACGCTCCCAAAAATACGAGGCATTTTATTTGTACAGATTAGCAGACTGCCGCAAAGCACGAGCCTGCAGAGAAGAAGAACATCGCCTGATTTCATTCTAGCAAGTAAAGTTTCTGAGTCATTTTGAGTGACTGAGTTATGACTGTGTTTCCTATTATGAATGATTGATTGCTCGAATGAATTGAGAACTACGTAACTACATAATTACATAAATAGGAGGAAAAATTACAGTGGCGCCGGTGTGACAGGACTCTCTTGGATTGTTATATAATATACGTATTTTTTATATCATGGAAACCAACGAGAACGAGAGGTAACTAATCTGAAGAGAGATTCGGTGCCCATAGTAAAAGATTGTTGATACCGAGGAACCATTTCAACTATTGGACAAGACCTATACTGCAGAACAAGGCCATATAATTCCAATTTTTACATTTTGTAGTTAAAATAGTTTGAAACTAATTTAGAAAGTACTTTTTTCCAGATAGTAGTTAGATTGTAGAACTGTACATTGTGTGATTTTCGTCTCTGGACATTGAACTTTATACCATCTGTGAAGTAATTTGAAAGTTAAGTGTGTCTACGACAGTAAATTTGAAACTGTATTTAGTGACTAGAGCCTGATATTGACAGTTATTTAATGGTATTGACTAGAGCGGCATTTAAAATGTCATTGAATCAGCAACGAGACGTGCAACAGCCTTCACCTGTTTGCGCAGAAGCAGAGGCCACGGATAGCAATTCTGAGATTGTTGTGGCTAGCGGTAGCAATATAAATAATCCCGCTAGTTCAGAAAACATTCATACAACAGCTGATCAGAGTGTTGTTGACCCATTAGTTGTTATTATGCAACAGTTGTCTCTATTAGCTGAAAATGTGTCAAACCTTGCGAAGGCTCAAGTAGAAATTAAACGAGATTTTGCACAAGCCCAAGCGGAAGTAAAACGAGACTTATCCATTATACAGTCTGAAGTAATACGAGACTTGTCCGTTGTACAGCGAGATTTTACAGAAGGCCAAGCGGAGGTAAAATGAGACTTATCAGTTATACAAAATGAACTCCAAAAATCAATTAGCCGAAAATCAAACAGAATTATAAAATCACTTCAGAGCAACCTTTACCGAATTAGATCAGAGATTAAATACCGAGACACAGGAAATAAAAGAACAGGCAGAAAGGACCGAACAGAATCTTATTGCTCAAATTGAGCAGGTCCGCCAACAATGCCAAGAAAACAATAGTAAATTAAAAACGGAACTAACCGAATATGTATTCGTCAAAATTGACACAATACAAAAACAGTTAGAACTGTTTCCTCAAGTAATACAAGCTCAAGAGGACATACAGTGTTCCGTAGCTATGATACCAGAAATTATAGAATCCCAAGATAATCTAATGAAGCAATTTGACGAAGTGAGGGAAAAACAGACGACAGTGGAACATAGAATGAATGTACTTGCGAGAAAGTTTTCAGAAATGACATTACAGCGGCAAAGTTTTCCTTCGGAAACGATAGGTTTTACAGTCAATTTCAGAGAGTTCCGAAGAGAATTTTTTTAACAAAGGGTTACAGGAAGTTCGTGAACAACTTGGCGAAGAATGCTCGCGTTGGAAAGAAAATATCGAAAGATCACTAAATCTCTCGCAGGAGGATTTAGAAACAGCGAGAAGTAGGAAACAAAATTCTCATTCTCAATCTGCGCGTGACATTCCGTCCACGTCAAGATCCGATGTAGACTGAACTGGAACGTCACAAGGTAGATTCGATAGAACGCATAGCCACAGGAAAGAGTACGAACAGTATGATTTTTGGAATCGTAGTACCGTTGAGGAAAAGATGATTAAACAGAGACAATTTCAAATCTTTAACCCTGACAAAACGAATGTTCATCCTGTAGTCTTTATTCGAAGTTTCAGAGGTCTATTTCCAGGATCTTGGACAGAATGGCAAAAGATTAGTTTTGTATCTGGATATATACAATGATCAGGAGCACTGTGGGCATCCGAACAAACATCTTCTTGTAAATGTTATAAAGAATTTGAGCAGGCTTTTCTAGCAAAATGTTGGTTTGCTGGAATACAAGAAAGACTTAGGCAGGAAATATTATGTCCTTGGCCTTTCTCATTTTCTAGAGGATCTCTAAAGAGATATTTTGTATAAATACATTAATAAATCTTTGTATAGGGATGTACCGATTCCTTTGCCGGATATACTTAGGACACTCAAGTCCAGACTACCCACTAGTATAAGGAATCTGCTGTTATATATAAATGATAAGGATATAGCCTCATTTATGACTACGCTTGATCAAATTGATATAATTAAGGAGGACAATAAAAGGTCAAGAGAAATGTCATATCAAAGAAGAGCAATAGAAGCGAATCCGAGCTGCAACTCGAATGGGAATGGCAGTAATGGTAGCAGTAACAATAATCATAACCAACTACGCTATCCGAGGAGACTTAGAAATGGACAAAATGCAAACAATAATTATTACCATGATGGAAACTTTAGTAATGGTGCAGCGAGGGGCTATTTTAGGAATAATAAGAATTTTAATCGATATAATCCAATGTATGGCAACACAAGACAGTTCTACCAACACCAGCAGAACAACAACAATAATTACACGAATCAAGCAAGACAATATAGACCGAATTCGCCACAACAACCGAAAATCACTGAAGTAGCTGAAGAGACAAATACCAATCGGACCAACAATCAGTCAAACTAAACATGACCGCATCGTGCCCCAGAGGAGCGGTCAGGGGATGTGTTAGGGGCGAAACAGTAAAATTACAATTGTTAAGATGTAATGATGGTGAGCTGTTGACTGAAGAGTTAACAAAGGATTTAATAACGTGTCATAATGACAGATCGAGTGTTCCGTTATCGGAAGTATTTGTTGAAATAGAGGAAGTTCCAACGAATGTGATATTAGACACCGCCGCTACCGCCAGTGTCATCTCAGGCGCTCTTTTTAGGAGAATTATTAGGAAGAAGAAGGTACCAATTTTGCCGATACAAAACTGCAAAATCATCGGAGCTGTTGGAGCACGCTCTCACAATGTCAAAATACAAACATAATTAGAGATGAAAATGGGAAATGTAGCAATAAAATGCACGTTCCTTGTAGTGGAGAAGTTATTAGTGGACTGTATTCTTGGTATTGGTAGTATGCAGGAGTACGACTGTCAGATTGATTTTTTGTAAGGAATAGTTAAATTCAGATTAAATGGAGAAGAGATAGCACTGCATTTAAATAGAAAGGAGACAGTGCATGAGAAATAAATGTCGCGGTGCTATAATTCAATTAATTGACACTACAAACGGTCGTTGGTAGGAGCTTTCAAAGGATTTAATACAACACGAGGACTTTAACCAAACAACAATGATAAAAGCTAGTGAATCAAATCAGCTTACCGGAGAACAAAGGCAGCAGCTTTATTATTTGTTAGAGGCATATGAAGAGATTTTTTATGAGAAACCAGGAATTATTTAAGGGTATATTTCTCACCTACAAGTGAAGCCACATCAGAACTTACTGTTACGCGCACTATCCGATCCCCTGGCGTTTAAAACAATCTGTTCAAAGGGAGATAAATAGAATGTTAGAATGGAACTTGATTGAGCCATCAACTAGTCCATATTGTTCTCCGCTCTTAGTCGTTCCAAAACCTGGAGGCAACGTAAGATTAGTTCTGGATGCGAGAGAGATTAATAAAATAATAGTACCTGTAAGAACTCATCCGGAAAATATAGATGAATTAATTTAAAATTTCCAGGATGTTTCGTACTTAACTAGTGTTGATTTGATAAGTTCGTACTGGAAGGTCCAAATGGATGAAGAATCTAGGAAATATACCGCATTTATCTATGCCGGGAGAAGTTACCAATTTAGAGTTGTCCCGTTTGGACTTAATATTAGTGCAGGAATATTTATTTCAGCGTTGGATTATGTTCTTGGACCAGAATTGCGTAGTCGTATAACTGTGTTTGTTGACGACTTACTAATAGCCACGAAAACATAGGAAGAGCATTTGCATAGTTTGGAAAGGATTTTTGCTGTTTTCATGAAAACCGGAATTACAGTAAACTTACAGAAGTCTCATTTTGCTTTACCACAGATTAAGTTCTTAGGACATATGATAGATGTGAAAGGTATCCTGCCTACCGAGAAGAAGATAAGTGCAATTCGAAATTTTCCATCACCACGGAATAAAAGACAGCTGAAGGGATTTATAGGTATGGCATCGTTCTTCCGTCGTTTCATAAAGAATCAAGCCATGAATTCTCAGGCATTAAACTGGCTTCTACGGAAGGATGTGCCATGGCAGTGGACTGAAGAATGTGAACTAGCTTTTCGAGACATTAAAGGCCAACTCGTTAACGCTTCCTTATTATATCACCCTGGTATGAATTGTGAGTTCTGTCTGTCCACGGATCCATCGGTTGTTGGATTAGGTGCTTGTCTCTTCCAAATAAGGAAAATAAAAGGGGTACCAACATTCTGCCCGATAGCATTTGCTAGTCGAGTGTTATCGCCCTGTGAAAGAGCCTATACGATCACAGAACTTGAAGCACTTGAAATTATCTGGGCATTCAAGAAGTTTAACTATTATTTATAAGGTTCGAAAACGATTGTGTATTGTGACCATCAATCACTGACCTTTTTGCAAACATATAAATTATTACATCCCAGACTGTCACGTTGGACAATGACACTACAGTAGTACCAATTTAAAATTATTCATGTGTCTGGCAAAGAAAATATTATTGCGGATGCACTGTCAAGATCCTCAGAAGGTTTAACGCCGGAGATAGAATCAGTAAATACTTCGGATTTTACAGTATTACTGTTGCAGGACAATATCTACAAAACTTATTATGTACATCTTTGTAGAGATATGGGAAATTTACAACGAAAAGACCCTCGATGGAAGAAGGTAATTCAGCTAAAGGAACAACAAAATTCAAGGGCTAGTTTAGATCATTATAAATTAGTAAATGGAGTATTATTCTTCAGATGTGGGAAGGACAACAATCCACGGTGGTGTGTATGTATCCCAAAGGAATATGAGGAAAAATTAATTTGGTTTACCCACTTATCATGGGGACATTTTGGTGTGATCAAATGTGCCAATAAAATAGGAGCATACTGTTATTTTCCGAATATTCGGAGAAAAGTGCACCAAACAATGCAAAACAGTTTACTCTGTCAAAAGGCAAAACCGGATAATAGAGGTAGTAAGCATGTTCTGCATTCAATTATTCCACGAGAGCCAAGCGCGTTAATTTCGTGTGATATCTGCGGCCCTCTCCTACGATCAAGAGGAGGAGACAAATTCAGTGTTGGATTCTTTGACGTATTTACAAAATATGTAAAACTATATCCATTAAAGTGTGCTACTTCCAGAGCTGTTGTAGTGAGATTGGTGCGTGACTACCTTCCGCATGTAGGTTTAACGAAATCCATAATTACTGATAATGCCAGAATTTTTACCGGATTTAAATGGAAGCAAACATTAACACAGCTTGGTATTCGACGAATTTTGACTTCATGTTATCATCCACAAGGTAATCCAATAGCACGAGTTTTCCAAGAATTAAACCGATTCATGCGTACATACTGTCACAGTAAACAAACATCATTGGCTGATTATTTGTCAGAATTTGAACAAATATTTAATAATCTGACACATACCTCAGCTAACTTTACTCCAACAGAGCTTATATTTAGTCAGATTGAAAAGAACTTCTGGATAAACCATCTGCCAAAGTATGAAGGTCAGAATTTAAAATGGGAGGAAAAGATTCGACTCGCACTTGTCAATTTAACTAAAATGGCAATACAACGGAAACTGACAAACGATAAACGGATTCACCGGATTCAGACGTTTCATCATGGAGAAAAGGTTTTATTGAGGCGACACATCCATTCCTCGAAACTGATGAAGAACATAAAGAAATGGAATCTTATTTATACCAAATCCTGGATCATACTTGTTGGCATATCCCGAATCGAAAAGAATAAAGGGATTATTCCCGCATAATGATATTAAGAAATTTTTTGAAAGATCATAGATCTGTGATACCAAATATGGAGAAGAATTTAGAGTGGAATTTGACTATGAGTCGAATGTGTACATATATATATCAAGATGTTTATGTTGTTTAGTGGGTAAGAGACAGTGAGATTACTCCTGTGATGGGTTAAGAGACAGTGAGATTACTCCTGTGATAGGTTAAGAGACAGTGAGATTACTCCTGTGATAGTTTAGCACAAAATTTTAAGATAGATAGAAGAATTTGTTAATTACTCGTGTTTGTAAGTGTGGACTATGAACAGAAGCCATATTGATATACAATGAAAGTGCATCTACATTTCCTCAAGACACGGCACTTACGTGAAAATTGCATGTGAAACTTGAATAGTGCGGGATATGTAGGTAAATACGCTGTGTGTATGATGTGTGCTGTTCGCGCGAGTTAACAAATGAACTGTGAAATGAAGCAACAGTCGATAATGTCACTGCTGCAAACAATTGAAGAAACTCTGTGGTTGCGCGAGAGAAAATTATTATAATGTTTAGATTTTTCATTATGCCTTCTCTACCAGGAGAATTAATTTAAGAATTTTAACTAACATTTTAAGAATAGCAGTTTGTCTGTTTCATATTATAGACATAATTGTTGAAATATATTTCCATAAATGTTCATGAGAGAATGAAGAAGATTCTGCGAGTGGATGATTTGTTAAATGAACATACGTCATCATTAATGATATTTATTTGCAGGTGGATCTATAAATCAATTGATTATAAGAATAATGAAAATTTTTCAGAGAATTTTTTCTAGAAATTATTCCTTTTGTGGAGTCAGTGTCTCATGACTATGTTTAAAATTTTTCGTCAGGTGTAAACTTAAATTTTATCCATAATTTCGTAATTGAAAGCAAACCTCGGACAGATTCAATGCTCTACTTCCACCTGCACTATAACAAAACGAAGATTAGCTTAAAAATTTTTTTGAGAGGAATGCCCACAGTCTATTTGGCAATGTTCTGGACAATCAGCAGTTGTAATGCAAAACAACTTTGGTGTTGAGAACTACAAAAAAATTCGCGATTGTCAGGACTGATGGATGTTCCAGTCTGGTACAGATGGAAGAATATAAGAATCCACTCCGATTTTGAGTTCAACGATGAAATATGGATTTCGTTGCTTTAATCCACTCTCTTCCAGGGATTTATTCAGTCAGAACCTTTTCTTATTCCACTTTAAACCTGTTCCATGTTCACGTCCCTTACCATCTGTTCCTGAGATCATCTTGCTGTTTCTGCGGCACATTACCAGCTTCTGTCCTGTACCATAAGCCATCGCCTGTCCTCCGTACCGCCTCCACCAAACACAGTACGTCGCCTACCCGCTGTCCGTACCCAGTGTTCCTGTTCCATCGACTTCACAACGCGATCGCCGGCTACATCGTCGAAAGAAGAATTTTGAAAATTTTTTTGGAGCACTATTGAAATATTTTTTTTTTTGGCTATGAGGCACTTTTCCTTCGATCTAATCTATGGAGCTTGTACATATTTCAAAATTACTGGATTTAGGCTTTCCTATATTCTTTAATACCTGAGCTAGGGTCTATTCTTCCGGGTTTTCCAGGGTGCCCTGCGAAGGCCAGTTCCCAAATGGGTAGACCTTTTTAGTAATTACACCAATCTATATCTTTCCTGGATACGTACTCGGGATGGGGGTATACCCCGGTACATGTAAAAGCTAGAGCTTAGGTATTCTCGTAACTCACTGTCTTAACATGTTACCCATACTCACTACAGTAAAATTCTATTAATTCAAAATATTCCTCTTTTGAATAAACAACCCAACAAATTTTTTCTGTTAGCTCGCAAAGTGTATTATCATTAACTTTGCTCGCTGCGAGGGGCAATTGTAATATCTCTTTATATTCGATGAATTATTCTGATACAGTTCTACCCTTGAATGACGTTTACTAATTTTCTATCTTCATACTCGCAGAATCCACGCGCAAAGTAGTTTCATACAATAGCTATGCCATGAGCGCATAATTATTCTTTGTAGTACTCTCTCTGGTTGTTAGAAAAAAAGCTTTCGAGATTGTCTTCGTGGCGATTAGCCTGAGCATTGTTTGAAGAATTGTAATCTGAATATTGAGATTTATGACAAAAGATAACTGATACGAAATTGTACGATTAAAAGGGAAATATATATGTATATATATTACTCCTTCATACAGAAGGTGTCTAACAATTTACATTATTTGACATTTGAGAATTAATGATATTCATCGATATATTGCGTAGTTGTTAATCAGAAGGGAACTTCCGAAAGACTGGATACGAACCTGCATTTAATAATCCACGAGCTCCATTACTTCTTCGGAAGGTTAAACTTCATCAAAGCCAAATATTCGCTTGATCTGAGGTTTCCCCACTGATTAGACAACGCTCCCAAAAATACGAGGCATTTTATTTGTTCAGATTGGCAGACTGCCGCAAAGCACGAGCCTGCAGAGAAGAAGAACAACGCCTGATTTCATTCTAGCAAGTAAAGTTTCTGAATCATTTTGAGTGACTGAGTTATGACTGTGTTTCCTATGATGAATGATTGATTGCTCGAATGAATTGAGAACTACATATCTACATAATTACATAGATAGGAGGAAAAATTACACAAGAGAATTTAAAACCTCGATTTGCAGAGCAATTCAGGAAACAAAACAAACATACGCACACACACATACACACACACACACACACATACACACACACACACACACACACACACACACACACACACTCACACATACTCTATACACTAGCGCGAGAAGTTATCATTAGTGAAAATCACTACACAACGGGTGAGGTAGCATTAACTCCGTCCCTCCGATTTTGACACGCGAGAGACAAGGATTCCTCGTAGAATTTAAGAAATAGTTTCATCTCTATACACAAAGTTCTTTGCTAACTTAATTTCATCTGATTCCTTAATACCACTATCCAATTAGCGGGAACTGCATACCAGAAAGCCTTGTTGTTATATTCCATAGTACGACAGGTGCCAAGCTGTTTTGCAATAGTAGGTTTTCTCGGCTGTTGCAGAGGTGTGAGACGCTTATGCTCAGTAAACCGGTCCTTCACGGTCGTGATAGTCTGACCAATACGTGACATGCCACAACTGCAAGGAATGCAATAGACACCATGCTTTCGCAAACAAAGGTCATCCTTAATGGAGTCTAAAAGGACTCTGATCTTAGATGGAAGTTGTAAACACATTTCGCAATATATTCCAGCAAAAGACGAACAATGTTCTTGGAAATGCTTCTTGCATAAGGGAGAGAAAATCCGTAAACTTTGGTGCCAACTCGATATTCTCGTCACTCACCCGGTGCACGGTTGGTCGATAGCACTGTGCACGTCTGATCTGTCTTTCACTATATCCATTGTGAAAAAAGATGACGTCAGGATGGAAGACCGGTATAGTGACAATAAGCGTCGCTCACCCCTAAAATGGCTGATCAAACACTGCAGGGCAGTATCTTGATATCGGGCATGCTATAGAATATAAGAAGTTGAAGGTTCTGGCATGCACTTCCCGCTATTGGAATAGTGTTTTTAAGAGATCGAAATTAAATTAGCAAGTAACCTTGTAAATGAACATGGAGGTTGTAACCTCCCCACAGAATTTTGAAATGACAGTAATTAAATGTAAATGGGCATCGTGCTAAACGCAACCTCCCAACAAATTTTTACAAGATTATACTAATGTTAATGTGAATAGGCCCAAGTGTAACCTCCCCCCAAATGTTATAAATGACAATAATTTTTCCGCAAATAATGTAAATGACTATAATTGAATGTTAATCGAAATAGAGGCAAATGTTGTTGAGCTCCCACAAAACATCGTTAAATTGAAATAAAAGCGACTGTACCTTCGCTACAAAAATATTGAAAAATAATGGCCCAATGTAAACTCGACACAAAAATTAAGAAATGAAGATTGATCATTAAACCCACAATAATAGGGCAGCAGCGCTGACCTTAGGCCCTGTGCAATAACTAATCTGATAAATTGATTCTGGGAGGAAAAGCATAGGAAATATTGTTTCAATTGGAATGATTCTTTTCTTAAAAACGATTGCTTTAAAAACAAAATTATTATTGGGGCATTTCTTGAACAAATTAATTACAATTAACATACATTACATTATCAGATGTGCGCAATGCTGCTTCATTACCTTATTTAACAATATACCTCGTCCCGAACTTTGACCAGAGATGTAAAGGGCGCACGCCGCCGATCCATGCCGACGCCCGCTCAGTACTACCGTCCACTCGGTACTACAGTCCTCTGACTACTTCCTCTCGCGACTCGCTACACACAACATCCTACTCGCAACTGAACTCTCGCGCAGTCAAGCGCAGACTAGACACGATAAATAACTCTCTGGTCAGAGATTCTGTCATGCCTCGCCATCACTGGTAATGAATACATATGAAACGTACGCGTTTCAAGGTTTCTGTTTAAATTTTGCGTAGAATCCTTGTCAAAACATCGAGGGACAGAGTTCAGTGCTGGCTCACCGGTTATTTAGATATTATCGCTGTCGATATCATCTGGCGTCTGTCACCTTCAGTTGTATGGTGGTGCTACTGTTCGCATCACCTGGCTGGATTCCCGCAAGTTATTGAATTCCAGCATTTATTTGGTTACTTCGACCCACATCCACGTAAATCATCGTTCTGTGTTTACACATAGTTCTCCTTTTACGATTAGGATCCCATCCAGTCTCCGGCATTACCAAAGTGACACTCCCTTACTTCTTGAGTAAATGTGCTATCAACTGATCCCTCCTTTCAATAAACTTCTGCCATAAATTTGTGACAGCTGGTAGCTTTCATCTTCCATGTTCTACGACTTTGCGGCACCACCTTAGGCGAATTATCTCGTTCCTTATTCCGATCTGGCTAACTTAGCACCTGAGGCACCATGTGCTTGGCCTCACAGAATCCGTGATAGTGTAATATTTGGAGGCTGAGTTCAGACAAGAGAATGTAGTCAGATTCTTAAAGATTCATATATCTGACTACACGGTAAATCCATTCAAAAAGGTATGAGAAATAAGTATGTTACAAAAACACAGTAGATGTCGGAATGAATGCAGGGATCAGACTCAAAGTCTGAAAACTGAGTCAACAATAGGTTGGCATTACTTCACAAGGCAAACTCATCGTCTGCTGATTCCTTTGATTGCCTACTCATCGTTTCAGCCTGTTTGTTGGCTGTCTACTCTCTAACTAACCACTCGCATTGCTCACTGGCTGCCTGATTGCTGTCTCCTTCACTTAGTATCCATTGCCTGATTGATCACCTGATTGACTGCCTGAACTGTGCTTGATTGTAGCCTACTGCTGTTTGTCGGTTTTGTCAATGGTCTCCCTCACTCTGGCCTCCAGTGAACCGAATTTTCGCATGTCCAATAGAACAGACATAACTCATATCTATAAATGCATGGGTACAAAGGCTGTGTGATGAAAAAGTATCAATTCTGATGCACAACCAACGCCCGATCTCCTACGAGTATCAGAGATCAGCAAGCAGAGGGTTAATTGGAGGAGTCGTTGCGGTGCGGCGAGCAGGATGTTGGGAAATTGGACCTGACAGAAAGATTGCCAGGATGGTCTAGACGTTTACAGCAACCATTCTAGAGAAGTGGAGCGTCCGGGTTAGAGTCTCGATCCGTCCCAAATTTTCTACTCTTGGCGTTGCATTGCCACAGTAACTTGTATGGCTGGAAGTTATTATTTCCTTCTTATCTCCTTCCCATCCCATTTCCTTTCTATTCCCTTCACTCCAATTACTCTTGTGTTGCCACATGTCGCCCTGGTGGAATTGATTATCGTAGCTTGCATCATAGCCAATCTGTGGAATAGCACCTTTAGAATACGTTTAAGATGTAGCATCGAAGCTGGCAACTAGCTGCTGGCACATTGCATCACGCTTCTTGCCGGAATCTTGACACTGCAGCTGTTCACATTGCTTTTTGATTGGATTACTTGCAGTATATGAAGCAAAAACTACGTTTTATGCACCGTCTGACGATAGTAAGAATGATTCGTTCACGCCAAAAATGTTACTGAAGGGGAGAAGGAGGAGGAATGGGTGCAATCTTTGAACGTTGGCTTACACACTGCAGATACTTTCCCCAGTTCTAAAAAACATCTCAGAATTTATCCGAAGTACTTTATCAGGTAGTTACGAATGTTGCTATAAATTTTCCAGATAGTTTTAAATGTTACTGAAACAGGTTAGTTTAAAATACGTAGATTCGGCCCAAAATTGTTAACGTGATTTCATTTAAAGAGTAAGCCGTAGGCCTACTCATACTGAAGTAATATTTCATCTATTTTTATCCTTATAACTTCCACACAGTACAGCCTGTACTTGCAGATTTTCGCGCTGCTATTCTAATGAAAACAAGAACATGACAAATCAGGTAAAAAAGATGAACTAATTTTCAAAAATTATTACACCTATTATCATCCATCACGAGGCACCTACGATTATCTATATTCCCCTGGTAGTAGTGGGATAAGTGCGGTAGTAGTGGGATAAGTGCGGCATGAGGACACTTTTCATATCAAATTGATACGCAAATTAATTACATTGAACAATTAATTACTTCCTACCCAACCCCAGCCTTACCCCCACCCCCAGATGATGCATGTTTTTCCCCAGCCAGTATGTGTGTCTCCACCCCCTCCCTACCCTCACCTATACTATCGGCGGGAGTTTCTAATTTAAGCAGGAGTTTTGAATTTAGGCGGGAGTTTCGAATTTAGGCGGGAGTTTCGAATTTAGGCAGGAGATTCGAATTCAGATGGGACTTTCGAATTTAGGCAAGAGTTTCAAAAATGGTGGGAATTTCTGCGTCCCAGGGCTGTGCTGAAGTCCTTCCCCCTCCACCCACTCCCACCTGGGAACTGGGGGGAAATCAAAATGGCAGTGCCCTTTCAGGGATGCGAAACCCAGTCCTTCTGGACAGAAAACCCAATTTCAGCCCCAACATAATTATATCACCAAATTCGCTGGAAAAGGGTAGTAGCAAATATGAGCGCAGCATCTGATCACATCGGTGGAATACGGTGGGCCCAGCAGCACTGCAGTCTCAGTTGCAGTCAGTCAGCGTGAAGCACCAGCCATCATTCATCACTGCCCAGCCACAGCAGCAGCAGAATAGGAATAAGCCGCAGAAGAGTAAGTACACTTGCTGGACATCTGTGTTCACTGTCGTGGCTGCAACCTGGGATCCTGTTGTGCACCTGGTCAGCTTATTGAAGCAGGTCAATTACTTGTTATTGTTGGCTGAAGACACTCAGCCAGCCCGATTTACAAAAGGACACCAGTGGTCCTAATAAGCCTGATGAAGGTCACTTCTGGACCCCATCCTATGCGCCATTGAAGAATATTCTAATGATTTTGCGTGGACGAAGTGAGGATGTAGTGGATGAGAAGATGTCAGTTATGCCCTGTGCACCACTACTGTTCACTTCAGAGTATACTTTAACTGCTAATGGTTCAAAGTGTTTACATGTCGGTACAGAAGCATCTGCAGACAATGACTGGTGCTGTTTTCGGAGGTGGAATGGGATGATATGTGTCGTGCAAAAATCCTACATCAAGCAGTTCTTGACCGTCGAGTATCATCAGAGCCGCCCTCCTCCGGACTTTTCTGTGCTGCTCTTACTCTATCCTTTACAACAGTGTATGATGACTCTGCAGTCTGTGTGAAATCGGTTGACACATCCATTTACACTACTAGCCATTAAAATTGCTACACCACGAAGAAGACGTGCTACAGACGCGAAATTTAGCCGACAGGAAGAAGATGCTGTGATATGCTAATGATTAGCTTTTCAGAACATTCACACAAGGTTGGCACCGGTGGCGACGCCTACAACGTGCTGACATGAGACACGTTTCCAACCGATTTCTCATACACAAACACCAGTTGACCGGCGTTGCCTGGTGAAACGTTGTTGTGATGCCTCGTGTAAGGAGGAGAAATGCGTACCATCACGTTTCCGACTTTGATAAAGGTCGGATTGTAGCCTATCGCGATTGCAGTTTATCGTACCGTAACAATGCTGCTAGCGTTGGTCGAGATCCAATGACTGTTAGCAGAATATGGAATCGGTGGGTTCAGGACGGTAATACGGAACGCCGTGCTGGATCCCGACAGCCTCGTATCACTAGCAGTCGAGATGACAGGCATCTTATGCGCATGGCTGTAATGGATCGTGCAGCGACGTCTCGATCCCGGAGTCAACAAATGGGGACGTTTGCAAGACAACAACCATCTCCACGAACAGTTCGATGACGTTGGCAGCAGCATGGACTATGAGTTCGGAGTCCATGGCTGCGGTTACCCTTGACGCTGCATCACAGACAGGAGCGCCTGCGATCGTGTACTCAACGACGGACCTGGGTGCACGAATGGCAAGACGTCATTTTTTCGGATGAATCCAGGTTCTGTTTACAGCATCATGGTGGTCGCATCCGTGTTTGGCGACATCGCGGTGAACGCACACTGGAAGCGCGTATTCATCATCGCCATACTGGCGTATCACCCGGCGTGATGGTATGGGGTGCCATTGGTTACACGTCTCGTTCACCCCTTGTTCGCATTTATGGCACTTTGAACAGTGGACGTTACATTTCAGATGTGTTACGACCCGTGGCTCTACCCTTCATTCGATCCCTGCGAAACCCTACATTTCAGCAGGATAACGCACGCCCGCATGTTGCAGGTCCTGTACGGGCCTTTCTGGATACAGAAAATGTTCGACTGCTGCCCTGGCCTGCACATTCTCCTGATCTCTCACCAACTGAAAACATTTGGTCAATGGTGGCCGAGCAACTGGCTCGTCACAATATGCCAGTCACTACTATTGATGAACTGTGGTATCGTGTTGAAGCTGCATGGGCAGCTGTATCTGTACACGCCATCCAAGCTCTGTTTGTCTCAATGACCAGGCGCCTCAAAGCCGTTATTACGGCTAGAGGTGGTTGTTCTGGGTACTGATTCCTCAGGATCTATGCACCCAAATTGCGTGAAAATGCAATCATATGTCAGTACTAGTATAATATATTTGTCCAATGAATACCCGTTTATCATCTGCATTTCTTCTTGGTGTTGCAATTTTAATGGGCAGTAGTGTATCTACAGCACTCCATGGTTACAAACTTGTTCCGTCTACAGGTGGTTCTATCCATTGTGTTGGAAAGACTGAACAGACGGCTGCCATATGTTAAAGCTGTGGATAGGGGCATTGCCGAGTACCTCTTTATGAACAGTGTGCATGTAGACGACTAGAGCAGTGGGTCGACATGGTGCCAACGGAAACTACTGTACTGCCAATAAGGTTGAGAGAAATACATGCTGAATTCTGTGCTTACAAGAACGTTTTATTTCCGACATGCTGTATGGGTGTTAGGATAAAGAAAGAACCTGTTGAAGTAGTGCATCCCTTGTATGATTACTGAATAAATATGTATATGAAACTTCCTAGCAGATTAAAACTGTGTGCCGGACCGAGATTCGAACTCGGGACCTTTGACTTTCGCGGGCAAGTGCTGTACCATCTGAGCTACCCAAGCCATGACTCAGGACACGTCCTCACAGCTTCAATTCTGCCAGTACCTCGTCTCCTACTTCCCAAAACCCACAGAAGCTCTTCTGCGAAACTTGCAGAACTAGCACTCCTGAAGAAAGGATATTGCGGAGACATGGTTTAGCCGAATCTAAACATTTTTAGGGCTACTTAGAAGTGAATATTCGCCTTCCAAAATATTCAAAGTACACTATCCCCCCCCCCCCCCCAGTTCTAGCCCCCTTCCCTTACAAATTATTGTATGGGCGCCCTTAATTGTATTATCCAGCTGCAGACTTGACAAGAACATAACGAAGAATAGGTATAGGCTGATATTCTACGTATTAGAGAACAGTGAGTTTGTGATTAAGTGTAATAACGAAACTATACGACACAACAGAAAAATTTAAATTATTCCATGTTTCGATCAATAAATCAATTAAGACTGGAGAGTAGTTCATTACGAGAGAAGTGAAGTGTGAGGAAGGAATTACGTTATTACGGCGGGACAGGTAATCAATGGTCCATTAGAAGCAAGAACAGTATTTGCCTAAAATCAGAGCTTTTTATAGCTCTGATAACGAATAAGCCGACAGTTGTTGAAAGCTTGATGTTGAATTTGATCTGATATGACTCAACGATTTAGGGGACTTTACACTGACACAAGGTCGTGAAATACGCAGAGGGCACATGCATTTTTAGCTACTGAAGGAGCAGGAAATCTATGAGGTTTTTTATAGAGTATTGTGGACACTCAGAAACCAGTTCCACTACCCTGCCTCTCCCTGCATACCGCAACCCTCCCCTTCCCCTATCTCCACCCACCATCCCAACCCTCACAAAAGAGCAAGGAAAAGCTTGTTTCCTTCGTTCTCCGCATCGCTTTCTGCAAAAAGTGCGCAAGTGGTAGTTGCTATCTCATCTGTCGTGTCTTTACAGTATATCCTCCAACGTGTTGTGGACGGTCATTTCGCTGGCGTGCAAGAGCGTAGCGGAAGCCCTTAATGAGCGGTTGGGTTCCTGGAAGATGAAATAACATATCATTAGAAATTGCTGGGAAGTTCAGTGTTCACGTAACCTAGGAGATTCCGCTGTAGAAGAAGCAACCGAGACAGGTGTTCCTCTAATGTCCCCTAAACGAACATAATTCAAGTTAAAAACTAAATAATTGTCAATTACTTTAATTTAACAGTTTTTTATTTATTCATTTATTTCACCCGACAAATTTATGGCCTTCCGACGCACCCTTGCATCTAACCACACATCCTTAGTGAGTCGACATTACAATTTTGTAGAACATGGGCTATATCCAATCAATATACCGCTAATACTACGAGAACTACTGCTAATACTACTATTAGTAATAATAATAATTCATAATAATTAATATTACATTGTTTTTGTTGTTGTGGTCCTGAGACTGGTTTGATGCAGCTCTCCATGATACTCTATCCTGTGCAAGCTTCTTCATCTCCCAGTACCTACTGCAACCTACATCCTTCTGAATCTGTTTAGTGTATTCATCTCTTGGTCTCCCTCTACGATTTGTACCATCCACGCTGCCCTCCAATACTAAATTGGTGATCCCTTGATGCCTCAGAACATGTCCTACCAACCGATCCCTTCTTCTAGTCAAGTTGTGCCACAAACTCCTTTTCTCCCCAATTCTATTCAGTACCTCCTAATTAGTTATGTGATCTACCCATCTAATCTTCAGCACTCTTCTGTAGCACCACATTTCGAAAGCTTCTATTCTCTTCTTGTCCAAAGTATTTATCGTCCATGTTTCACTTCCGTGAATGGCTGCACTCCAGACAAATACTTTCGGAAACTATTTCCTGATACTTAAATCTATACTCGATGTTAACAAATTTCTCTTCTTCAGAAACACTTTCCTTGCCATTGCCAGTCTACATTTTATATAGCCTCTCCGTCGACCATCATCAGTTATTTTGCTCCCCGAATAGCAAAATTTCTTTACTACTTTAAGTGTCTCATTTCCTAATCTACTTCCCTCAGCATCACCCGACTAATTCGTCTACATTCTATTATCCTCGTTTTGCTTTTGTTGATGTCCACCTTATATCCTCCTTTCAAGACACTGTCCATTCCGTTCAACTGCTCTGCCAAGTCCTTTGCTGTCTCTGACAGAATTACAATGTCATCGGCGAACCTCAAAGTTTTTATTTCTTCTCCATGGATTTTAATACCTACTCCGAGTTTTTCTTTTGTTTCCTTTACTGCTTGCTCAATATACAAACTGAATAACATCAGGGATAGGCTACAACCCTGTCTCACTCCCTTCCCAACCACTGCTTCCCTTTCATGTCCCTCGACTCTTATAACTGCCATCTGGTTTCTGAACAAATTATAAATAGCCTTTCGCTCCCTGTATTTTACTCCTGCCACCATAAGACTTTGAAAGAGAGTATTCCAGTCAACATTGTCAAAAGCTTTCTCTAAGTCCAAATATGCTATATATTACATTATAATTATTAATAAGTGTAGTAATTAATCCCCACATAAACCATGCACTTTGCTGTTGGTGGAGTGGCTTTCGTGCCTCAGAGATACAGATAGCTGTAACGTAGGTGCAGTGACAACGGAGGGGTATCTGTTAAGATGCCCCAGAAACATGTGGTTCGTGAAGAGGGGCGGTAGCTATTTCAGTACTTGCAGGAGCAACGGCTCAAGTGATTGTCTGAACCCACTTTGTAACATAAGCCAACATGGCCTTACTGTGGTAGTACTGCAAACAGGTAGCGGCAACATAGCCCCCCACCTCTCCCCAATTCGGATAACAGGGAGGGGACTACTCGGCAGGATGTCCCCATCAGAAGAAATAAAACTGGCCTTCTACGGATCGGAGCATGAAACTTTAGATTCTTTAATCGGGCAGATGGATTAGAAAATATAAAAAGGGAAATGGACAGGTTGAAGTTAGATATACTCGTAATTAGTGATGCTCGGTAGCTGGTCAGGTGACTACAGGGTCATAAACACAAAATCAAGTAACGGCAATGTAGTAATAGATTTAATAATGAATAGGAAAAGATGAATGTGGGTTAGCTACTATGAACAGGATAGTGAACGACAGACACGAAGCCAACACCCATCATAAGTACAAGTTTATATGCCAACTAGCTCTTCAGATGAAGAGTTACAAGAAATCTCTACTAAGATGGAAAACCAATACGATGTAAAGGGTCGACCGATGTGGCCGAGCGGTCCTAGGCGCTTCAGTCTGGAACCGCGCTGCTGCTACTGTTGCAGGTTCTAATCCTGCCTCGGGCATGGATGTGTGTGATGTCCTTAGGTTAGTTAGGTTTAATTAGTTCTAAGTTCTAGGGGACTGATGACCTCAGATGTTAAGTCCCATAGTGCTCAGAGCCATTTGAACCATTTGAACGAAGTAAAGAAGAGAAAGCTGATAGGTGGAAGGAGTAGGTAGAAGGGCTCTACAAGGGAAATGAGCTTACAAGACAATATTATATAAAGCGAAGAGGACATAGATGAAGATGATATGGGAAATATAACACTGACAGAAGAAATTGAGAGAGCACTCTAAGACCTAAGCCGAAACAAGGGCCACGGGGTAGACGACATTCCGTCAGAACTATCTATGTCTTTTGGAGAACAAGCCATGACACACCATTCTACCTAGAGTGCAAGGAGTATGAAGTAAGTGAATTACTCTCAAACGTCAAGCACAATGTAATAATTCCAGTTCCAAAGAAAGCAGGTGCTGGCAGTTGTGTGTATTAACGAAGTATGATTGCAAAGTACTAACACGAGTTCTTCACAGAAGGATGGAGGAAGCCGACCTCGGGGTTGTTTGTTCCGATTGCGGAGAAATGTAGGAACGCACGGGGCATATCTGACCCTGCGACTTCTCTTACAGGTTAGGTTAAAGAAATGCAAATTTATGTTTATAGCATTTGTAGACTTGAAGAAAGCGGTTGACAATGGAATAACCTCTTAGAAATTATAAAAATAACAGAAGTCACGTACAGGGAGCGAAAGGCTATTTAAAATTTGTAAGTTGTTTACCACCACACATATTAAAACTGAAAATTAACCGCAATGTTCTTCTTAGAAACATAAATAAGGAAGATGGCTAAGTTAATGGAACCAGAATGCTTGTAAATGTTTATATAATAATTCTATTCATAGGCATGTTTTAACGGGACTCTAACAAAATAAGTGAATTTTGATTCTACTTGTGCATAAGACTTACTCGGGCACTATTTTTTCTTTTCATTTTCAGACAAAACAATCCCCAATTATTCCTGCAATTGTTGTTGCCATTAACGAGGCACAAGGACAAACATTCAAAAAGTTTAGGGTTTCATTAAGACAACCGTTTTTACTCACTGTGTATTACGGTGGATTATATGTAGCAACAAATAGAGTCCGGTCTTTCTATGATTTGAAATTTTATATTTGTGGACATAGCGAGCCACGACATTTAGCTAATGATGAAAGAATGTTTACTGAAAATATTTTTTGTGCTGTTTTGTATCGTTAAATTGTAGAATGAAGCAATTATTTCTTTCATATGTGTCTTTCATTCTCCCATGCTTCCTGTCCACCCTGTCTTACCCCTTTCCTAGTAGCGTTCAAATGAGGCCTAAATATGTGCGTAGTGTTCAGGTAAGAAGTAAGGATCTGCATGTGGATAATCTCCAATTACTTACGTTACAAAATTAAGTTATACATTACTTTATAAACTCAGTTGGTCAAATTTCGACCACAGGCGATACTAGTTTGTTGTTACTTGTTCTGCGTTTTATGGTGAGACCTCCTACTGACGCTAGCTGTAGCTTGAGTAAACACACAGAGACACTGATGAGTTTTCGGAGTAAGCATTTGTGTAAGAGTTACACAAATTCAAATCAATGTGAAAAAAATTCATTAGGTAAACAGTTTCACAAAAAATTTAATCATAAAAATTACGATAAGCAGGCCTATGCTTAAGTCAGCAATGATAATTTTAACCACCGAGGTGTATGTATAGCAGTGCAAAAGAGATTAGTCGGTCACAAGCTGCGACACAGTCGGGAACTGAACAGTGACCCGAATATGGAATAAATTTCCTTTACTTTACGTCTATGGTCACAAATTTTTGTCATCAGACTACAGATTTCTGTCGATAAGGACCATCTTCAGATCTGTTTAGGACATGTTTTTATAAAACAGATATGAAGATGGTCATTGTAGACCGAAATCGGTAGTCTCATGACCAAAGATTTACGACCATACACGTAAAGTAAAGAAATTTTATTAGATTAGTCTGTTACTTTCTGCAAAAACGTGGTTGGTGTACTCTTTTTGAAATAGAAATCGCTACCTGAATTTAATTTTCGCTCCAACATGAATCTAACAGCGCTGTAACTTTCAAACCTTGGTATGGTGGAGGTGGTGGGGGGGGGGGGGGGGGGGGGGGTGGAGGGGGATCGGTATGTTTGACTTTGGAACGCACAAGGGGAGCACAATTTAATCAGGAAAAAAAATTCTATTGTGTTACAGATTTTATGGAATTCGTGAAGAAGACGACTAAGAAATTCTGGCCTATTCATCGATTATGGCTTGGTCCCTTCGCAGAAGTAAGAATAACTAAACCAGAGCATATAGAGGTAAGTGGAACATGAAACGCTGTGCACATAGAATTTTCAATTGCCGGTCGTATTACCCCCAATTCCAGGTAAGCGAAAGGCTACTGAGAGACACTTCACAGAACTACCTATTTTATAATTGCGTAGGCTTCCGCGGCCAGAGTCAGTCGACATAAAAGTTTTCTAGGTATGGTACCGCGTCATAATGTATAAAACTACTGCTGCTGGAGAAAAACCAACGTTTCGGCCACGGTTGCAGCGGCCTTCTTCTGGGTCTAATGGTGCATTCTAGCTATGCAGTGTCCTTTATATTTTGTTGTTACTGTTGACTGCGCATGCCATTACGTCATAATTTTAAAAAGGTAGTAAGTTTCATTGGTCACTTAAGGAAGAAGGAGAGGGAACTTTATTTTAATAGGTTATTGTCGTGGAGGGAGAACGTAACCTTGGTTGTCTGTTGGCTCTTATGTTATGTGCCGTGACTGGTGGTCACCGTCGAATGGCTGCTGTTTACCAACTACTGGTCGTCGGATGCGCGGCGGCAGTTACTCGCCGGTAGTGCTCGTGCCTCGTGTTGACAGTGCGGTCTGTTGGGCTCTGATTGCTGGCACCCAACATGGGGAAAGCCTGAGTCCATCCACCCTGTTCGTGTTATTAGGGTGTTTAAGTATTTCGATGGCCTCTCTGGTTTTGCGTTTCGTCATAACCGGCTGCTTTGCGAACACACAGGCTTCGCTGAATTTTATTTCTTTTCCGCAGTCTTGCTGATGTTGTGCCACTGCAGATTTGTTGTGTTGCCCTAGACGAATATAGCGCTCGTGTTCCCGAATGCGCGTTGCTATTGGCCTACCAGTCTCGCCGATGTATGCCTCTCCACATTCGCATTCCACCTTGTAAACTCCTGCAGTGTGTAACGCTTCCACCTTGTCGTTAGTGGAGCCTAGCACGTCCTGGATCCTGCGACCACTATAGAAGACAGGCTGCACCCCAAGACGGCGAAGGTGTTTGCCTATTCGGTCAGTAACATTTTTCACGTAACGTAAGTGCACTGTTGACTGCAGTTTGTCTATTTCTTGCTTGGATCGACTTATGGCTGTAGCCATTGGCTAGAAACATTGTGCGTAGCCTTCTAAGATCAGGTGTTATGTTTTGAGCATCACTTAGGCGCTGCGCACGGATTGCCAAAGAACGGATGACGGAGTGCTTCTGCGCTGGGTGATGGTAGGATTGGGCGTGCAGATACCTGTCTATATTTGTAGGCTTGCGATGTACTCTGTGCCCCATTGTGCCCTCCGTTCTCCTGTATACTTCGACGTCTAGAAATGGAATTGCACCATTCTTTTCTACTTCGAGCATGAACTGTATCTTTCTGTGCATATTGTTCAAAAACTCGTGAAAATTGTGTAGTTGCTTTTCACCATGGGGCCATATAGCGAACGTATCGTTCAAGTATCTGAACCAGCAACGTGGGCGTAAAGGAGCTAAACCGAGGGCCGTTGCTTCATAGGCTTCCATGAATATGTCGGGTGCCAGTGGAGATAGGGGAGACCCCATTGTTAGGCCGTCTGTCTGCCCGTAGTATTTTCCTTGCCATTTGAAGTACGTTGCAGCCGGCCGAAGTGGCCGCGCGGTTCTGGCGCTGCAGTCTCGAACCGCGAGACCGCTACGGTCGCAGGTTCGAATCCTGCCTCGGGCATGGATGTTTGTGATGTCCTTAGGTTAGTTAGGTTTAACTAGTTCTAAGTTCTAGGGGACTAATGACCTCAGCCGTTGAGTCCCATAGTGCTCAGAGCCATTTGAACCATTTTTTTTAAGTACGTTGCAGTCAGGTACAACTCAACCAGGTTGCATATGTCTGGCGGGACATGCTCCTGAAGGATGCGGATAGTTTCATCTACTGGCACGTTCGTAAATAGTGACTTCACTTAAGCGTCGATCAGTTTCAGCTGAAAGATGAAGGAACCTTCTTTCACAATGTCCTGAAACTCCTGGTCTGAAAGTTCTGCTTTAGCGAGTTGAGCATAATCTATTGCATTCGTTACGCTGTTTACGAGGGTTAGGCAGTCGGCTACGGTGTAAACAATTCCTGAAATTTGGTGTGCATATTTGCTGAACGGAGCGATAAATTTCACCTGAGTGTACTGCCGTGGGGAGCGTTTATCGTTATTAGGTCCGAAGGTTTGTGGTCGCTGAAAGTCGTAAACTCTCTTGCCTCCAACTGTGAGTGAAAGAATTTAATAGCTTCATACACTGCAAGAAGTCGGCGACTTAATGCACTCCATGTCTGATGTGACAGAGTGGCTACCACACATCATCTACATGCTGCGACTGCGGTTTGGCTTGCATCCAGCACCAGCGAGAGAGGAGCTTCTAATGTGGGTTGTGTGATGAATGCCGCGTTTGCTGTAGTTAATCTGCTTCAAAAGCAGAGCTCATAGCGTCCGTCCACTAGACTGTCGTTTTGGCCTTGATTTCAGGAGCACACAATACTGTGGTTAACGGTTATTGAAGCTCAGTTGAATGGGTTAGACGACGCCGGTAAAATTTCACTATTCCTAGAAAGAGACACGGTTCCGTTGCGGCTTCCTCAATAGAGCCTCTACCTTTTGAGGAAATGTTAACGACCCTGAGTGCGAGATTGGACGGTCAAAAAAAAAAAAAAAATGTCATGTGGCCCAAGAACACACTTGGCAGTATTTAATACAATCTTGTAATGATCCAAGTGTTTAAGGGTTTCTCCCAAGTGGTGTTGTTTGTGTCACTGTGCTGAAAATACAAGGACGTCATCAAGACAAACTTTAAAGCGCTGCGTTTATAAATATCTGCCAAGTCTGCATAGCATTGTGTACGTCGAATGTCATGAAGCGAGTCTCAAAGTGACGAAATGGCGTAATTATTGTCGTCTTCAATGTGCCCTATTCAACCACAGGAATTTGTGTGTAGGTCTTGGCAGAGTCTAGCACGAAATGCGATTGTGCCACATAAAGCATAGCTATAGTCTCTCAACAGTAGTGTAGGATAACGATCTAGCACCCTTCTACATCTACATCTACATGAACACTCTGCGAGCGAAGGAGCTGTGCTGACGGAGGTACCCTGTGCCACTACTGCTCATTTCCCCTCCTGTTCCATTCGCAAATAGAGCGATGGACAAACGACTGTCTACATGCCTCCTCATGAGCCCTAATTCCTCGTATCTTATCTTCGTGGTCTCTACGCGGCAGTACAATCGTTCGGCAATCAGCTTCAAATGCCGGTTCTCTAAATTTTCTCAATAGAGTTTCCCATAAGGAACGTCGCCTTTCCTCCACGGATTCCCATTTAAGCTACCGAAGCATCTCCGTTACATTTACGTGCTGTTCTAGTCTACCGGTAACAGATCTAGCAGCCCGCCTCTAAATTGCATCGATGTCCTCCTTCAGTTCGACCTGGTACGAGTCCCAAACACTCGAGCGCTACTGAAGACTAGGTCGCACAGCATCCTATATGCAGCCTCCTTTAAAGGTGAACCAGTCTTTCCTGAAATTCTTCCAATAAACCGAAGTCGACCATTCACCTTCCCTACCACAGTTCTCACATGCTAGTTCCATTTCGTAACGCTTTGCAACGTTACGTCCAGCTATTTAAAAGAGTTCACTGTGTCAAGCAGGATACCAGTAATTCTCCAACACTGCAGATTTGTTCTTCCTACTCATTCGCATTAACTTACATTTTTCCACATTACCACACTACCATCAGCAAACAACAGCAGATTGCTGCCACACTGTGTGCCATATCATTTACGTATATAGAGGACAACAGCGGTCCTATCGAACTTCCCTGGGGCACTCCTGCCGGTACCCTTGTCTGTGATGAACACTCGCCATCGAGGACAACATACTGGGTTCTTCCACTTCGAGCCACTCACGTATCTGTGAAATTATTCCATATGGTCGTACCTTCGTCATCAGCCTGCAGTCGGGCACCGTGCCAAATGTTTTCCGGAAATACAGAAATATGAAATCGGCCTCTTGCCTTCATCCATAGTTCGCGGTAATGGACAAGCTGAGTTTCTCACGAGCAATGCTTTCTGAAACTATGTCGATCGTGGACATGAGCTTCTCAGTCTCATGAAAGTTTATTACGTTCGAGCTGAGAATACGTTCACGGATTCTGCAGCAAACCGAAGTCAAGGATATTGGTACGCAAATTTTCGAATCTGTTCAGTTACCCTTCCTATATATTGGAGTCACGTTCGCTTTTTTCCCCAGTCGTTTGGGACTTTGTGTTGGGCGAGAGATTCATGACAAATGCAAGCTAGGTAAGGGGCCAATGCCGTAGTGTACCTGTGATTTATTTGTTTTCAAATCCTTTAGTTGTTTCTCTATGCCAGGGATGCTTGTTACTGAGTAGTCCATACGGGATTCTGTCCGATGGTCAAGTGACGGTACGTTCGTACTATTCTCGTGTGTGAAAGATATCTTGAAATTTAAACGTCAGGCTTTCGATTTGCTATCTTCAGCGGCCACAACGTGGGACTGAACGGAAGCGTTAGACCCGCTTAGCGATTTCATTAGGACCAATACAACAAAATTGTAGGAAAGAAATGGCACTTGTACTAACCTCAGCCACCCGACCGCCACGTCCTCCTAGGAACCAGAGCCAAGTTTGAAATCTGCCAGTAAACAAAGCTCACTTGCGCTCTCGCCACTAACCTAAGAAAATTGTTACAAACGAAGCTCATCACCACTAAACTAAGCCACCAGCACTCTACCTCTTCCTACACGTTTTGGGTAAAAGGACTCAACCTGCACTACGCCCATGGATGGAGGAACCAATTTACATTATTTGGGAATGGGGTGTATGTATGACACCGACATGTTCCACACCATCCACACGTGCAAAACACTCCTACATAACTCATTTATATTGCTCTAGACACACGCTTGCTAATTGTAAACAGTTGAAAATAACTCATAGCACAGCCTACAGACATGCGAACCGCTCGTAAATAATGCAAAACGTCTACGTCCAAATAGCCAAACAACTCCTAATTTTCGGAAATAATTTCAGTCCATAGGCTGATGGAAGGTGGAAAGAGTGTACTTTATTTATTTGGGACATATTGAAAGGTAGCTACACTGAGCCACAGCGCAAGAGATTGCGCCAAAGAGTATTATTCAGCCGCCTCCACTGGCAGTTCTTATCGAGAAGTCGTGGTGGAGAGTGCTTTTTGAGATGTAGCAGTGATGAGTCATTGTTGAGAAGTTCCCATGGAGAGTGCTTGTTCAGAACTTGTAGTATTGTTTTGATGGGCTAGACACCAGATGTTATTGGATTGGGATGCTGTAATGATCAGAGTGTGCTTTTCGTCAATATATATGAAGGTAAAAAAAACCCGTTTTTTTTATTATTTCAATGTCTTAAACAATAATGCCTCTTTGTCACAGGTTCAGTCAACAAAGCATCTGGCTCGTGTTCTTGTATCAGACTGTATTTCTGGTTCCTATGTGCAATTATAGTATTTCTGGTTTTTTTAATTACTTCAGTATAAATGGTGTTTAAAATATCTGGTCTTATTGAGGAAGAACCGTGCCAGATGTGTACGATGAATCACACTTCCACATACAGAACAGCGACACTTGTGCCTTGTTGTTTCGTAGGTTTTATAGTTGCTGGGGACTTAATTAATTAATTGTGTTAACGGAAGTTTTCTTTCGTTCTTTGTTGTTATTCTATGCAGTGAGATTGCGTACTATACCAGACAGGGCCAACCGGTTACGAGACTCGTAATCGGACAGACAGCGACTAAAATTAAAAAGTATTTGCATTCTATGAATGGTGGCTACACTGAGCCGCAGCGCCAGAGATTGCGCCAAAGAGTATTATTCAGCCGCCTCCACTGGCAGTTCTTATCGAGAAGTCGTGGTGGAGAGTGCTTTTTGAGATGTAGCAGTGATGAGTCGTTGTTGAGAAGTTCCCATGGAGAGTGCTTGTTCAGAACTTGTAGTATTGTTTTGATGAGCTAGACACCAGATGTTATTGGATTGGGATGCTGTAATGATCAGAGTGTGCTTTTCGTCAATATATATGAAGGTAAAAAAATTCCGTTTTTTTATTATTTCAATGTCTTAAACAATAATGCCTCTTGGTCACAGGTTCAGTCAACAAAGCATCTGGCTCGTGTTCTTGTATTAGACTGTATTTCTGGTTTCTATGTGCAATTATAGTATTTCTGGTCTTTTTTTAATTACTTCACTATAAATGGTGTTTAAAATATCTGGTCTTATTGAGGAAGAACCGTGCCAGATGTGTACGTTGAATCACACTTCCACATACAGAACAGCGACACTTGTGCCTTGTTGTTTCGTAGGATTTATAGTTGCTGGGGACTTAATTAATTAATTGTGTTAACGGAAATTTTCTTTCATTCTTTGTTGTTGTTCTATGCAGTCAGATTGCGTACAAATACAAATTAGGGCCAACCGTTTACGAGACTGCGTAACCGGACAGACAGCGACTAAAAATTAAAAAGTATTTGCATTCTAAAAATATAATTAAGCCCCCATGCAATACCTTTTTGATACTTTTGCATCTCATAGGTTTCGATATGTAAGGCTGACATAAGGCAGTTTCTGAACTCCAGTAGTGCACTACACTTGGCAACACAACCGCGCAAACCAAGGTATTCATTCCAATCCAGACCTCTAACTCCTCCAGAGATAAATTTGTCCAGTTATTTGTTGACTGATTCACAGTCTGACCAGATTGCAGTTTTTGCACAACAACCACTCAGACTGCGTTGTGCTGCTCGGGGAAGTAAGGAAGGGCTGCACTCTATTTATTTGGAGCCCTTTTATTTAGTTGTGGAGTATATTTGTCACAAAACACCCGCACTGATCCGACTGTGGTCATCTGACACAGGCCACAAACACGTAAACAACTAATAATTTCACCACACAATATGAAACAGCTCTTAAATAATGCAGTACACAATATCAGCAGACGAGCTCTGTACTCTTAAACTCTCCAAATAAAGCACCGCACAGTGCACAGACATGCTCGCAAAATAGTGCAACAGACGCGCCCAAACACCCCCAGCTGCCAAATCGACCAAAAGTCTCTGCTCGGCCTCCCCCAAACATGACCTCAACAGTCGCATTCGCACCTAACACCGGAGAAATTGATATCGCCTATGCCCCTTAGATTACGCTCCAAGGCAGGCAGCGCGCGCGTGCGGTCGGCGGGGAAGGGGGTTCCAGAGTCTCCAGCCAAGTTCAGCTTCCGAGCGCACGTGACAGCCTACCAGAAAGGGCATTCTCCTCTGTCACATGTGAAAGCTGCGTTGTTCTTCTCATGTATACCGCCGGCGTCTCAGGTCTGGATCTGCCTTCACGTCTTTTGTCAGAATAGCTCATAGCTTGTTGACACACACAATTAACGTGTCCGGGAAAACATTTACTACTCGCATGCAACCGAGATGGTGACGGAAAACCAATCACTCTGATCTGCGCTGCAGGCACGTGTAATCACTGAGAACCTTTTTTTATTTTTCGAACAACTTATTTGGTTCAAAAATGGCTCTGAGCACTATGGGACTCAACTGCTGAGGTCATTAGTCCCCTAGAACTTAGAACTAGTTAAACCTAACTAACCTAAGGACATCACAAACATCCATGCCCGAGGCAGGATTCGAACCTGCGACCATAGCGGTCTTGCGGTTCCAGACTGCAGCGCCTTTAACCGCACGGCCACATTGGCCGGCGAACAACTTATTTAACCATACAGTATATCTATCACTCTATCACAAAACACCCATCCAGATGTGCCCTGGGCCATGTTGCACAGCCCACAGACACGCACCCAATCATAATTTCAGTACACACTATAGCAAACTGCTGCTAAATAATTCCTCACACAGATGTGTAGATACGCTCAGTACTCGTAAACTATCCTAATAACGCATAGCAGAGCCTGCAGATCCGCTCTCAAAATAACTCAGCAAACGTGCACAGGTAGCCCCCACTCCGCACCCTGCCCACAGGATCGTGAAGTCACCCACCCGTCTGATTTCAGACATCGCACAGCCCCTCCTCGGCTTCCGCAAGCGTGAGTTGGCGTGGTCAACGCGCTCGTCAGCTGTCAAAGCACACACACACGTCCGTCCAGGACCGCGATCCGTCACAATCCCGAGCCGCGACCACCGAACGCGGGTGAAAGTCAACTTTCTCTCAATCGATCGTCCCGTACATACTCTGTTATCATTTAACGCAGATGTGAGTAACGGTGATCCCGTACTTGTGTGCAAAAATGACCTATCACCAGAAATGGAACGCAGAGTTATAAACTATTCGGTCACTGCGACATATGAGTTTAAATGTACAGGTGGTCAATCACTTTCGCGGGAAGTCGCTACAACGCCAGCAGGCTCTTCTAGTTTCCTTCTGTTGTGGCTGTTCCTTATTTAAAATCATTCAATGTTATGGTATAGACTGTAACAATATGATTTACAAGGTGCAAGGTATAGTTTCCAGTGAGAGGCCGTGCATCAGTCTATGTTAATGTCTGTTTAGAATCAGACACTGACTTCGAAGTCGCGGCAGAAAGACGAAATGCTCAGCAGTGTGCAAAAGCATGTTAGAAAACATTGTTTGAACAAGGGCCAGAGGTAGCTTCTCATTTGCTTAGAGTATGGGTGATCAAACTTTAAACGGGCCTCTGCAGCGTGTGTATATTTAATATGATCTTGCTCATATAGGCATCTTTAGTTTGAGGTGTTGGACTTGGTGAGCTGTTAAGAATTCTTGGATGGTCGCACTCTGTGTTATTCGGGGGGAGTATTGTGAATTCCGTTTGTCCGCACTGGAGGTGGAACGCATTGGTGCCTTCATGACTTTTTCACTGTTTTATGGTAGAGGATAAAGATGATAGGGTTGTTGAGGATCTTTTGTGCTTGTACCTAGTTTGAGGCATACAACATTGCGCGCATTTCCGGCGAATGGTCATAACAAGGTCCTGTTGTAGTAACTGAGATCGTTCTGTTTATAGACAGGTTGCAGAAGGTAATAGATATGTCTTTCTCCGACTTAAATTGCAGAGATCAAATGGGTGAAGATAAATGCATACTCATTATGCTTAGAAAGGGAGAATGCTTTTTTATTGTTAATTGAGTTTTTGCAGGAGTGAATATGGTTTTATATATGCGAGTGTTTAAGATTTGTGAGTGGAAATTCTCAGCGAAGGGTGAATGATGTCAGGTTCGCTGGCTGGGGGAGACACTGTTTACATGTCCTGTTGGAGATGCAAGGGGGAGATAGAGATCTGCGCTATTCAGTATCCATTTGTGCACTGTATGTCGTTAACCAATAGCTGGAGAGCAGGTATAGGGAGAGCCCACTTCAGCATTCTGGTCCTGGGGCTGGCTGTTTAGATGGACAGCTATGTGGCTTTGACATGCCGCAGGCGGCCCTCGGACACTCACTTTGTAAGACGCTATGGGATTAGTTTGAGCATTTAGTACTCGTTTCGGTGATTGTTGGATTAAGAACTGTAATATTGAAGGTCATGTCCTCATCAGGACCGCTGTGTAATTGAGTAAGTGTGTTTACGTATTTGAATATATGTTTCGCGAATGGGGATGTTTAGTTGATGGCGCAATTTAGCTACCACTGTAAAAAAATAACTGTCTGCTGCTGAAAGAAAGAAAGAAAGTGGTGACCTTGCCCCCAGACCTGATGGATGAGTTATTAGATAAGAGCAAGTGATAGTTTAATGATGCTATGTGCTCGGATATAGAAGTCTCTAAACGGCGGGGCGAGATTTTTTTTATGTGGAAATTTATGCAATCTATAGATAGTGATATTTGACCGCTAGTGACAACAGTTAAGAGAGGAAAAATACGTACAAATCGAGCGCTGGCAGAATGTTGCGGCAATGGTAATAATATTTAATTTAAGGTGAAGGTGGTAAATATGGACCAGGATTTGAATATTAGTGTGAGTATCGTATGTGTTTGATGCTCTGTATAAAAGTTTGACTCTTTAATTGCGTTTGGTATTTCTGGGTGTGTGTAAAATTAATTTTACTGTTGAAAGTGCGAGAAAGATGAGTTGATTGTTGTTTACTTAGGGGCTACGTTTGTAATTCGAAAACAGGGGATGAGAATGGTAAATTGATTCATGGACATGGTTTGTGGGGTGATATATGAGTTTCAAGATAGGGTTGAGGACACATGCGTATGTTGATGGTGGGACGGGTGTGAGGTTAGGTGTAGTGGGAGGTGTAAATTAGATGTTATTTTTTAAAAAAATGTTGTAAAGTAAGAATAATATTGAGAAGGTTTTAGATGGCTGGACACGCGACGAGGCGACAGCAGGGATGTGTAGTTATGTTTAGTTAAAGGGCCGCGTAATGTCGTGTGAGGAGCAATGCGCAGTGTGCTACAGTGTCATAGGAGGTAAAGACACGTGCTGCAATGATGTGTCTAGCGTATGGAGGCTGCGCTTTGGAATTATGCTACGTTGATATAAAGTTGACTTTTACCCGCGTTCGGTGGTCGCGGCTCGGGATTGTGACGGACCGTGGTCCTGTACGCACGTATGTGTGTGCTTTGACCGCTGACGAGCGCGTTGACCACGCCAACTCACGCTTATGGAAGCTGCGCAGGGGCTGTGTGATGTCTGAAATCAGACGGATGAGTGACTTCACGATCCTGTGGGCAGGGTGCGGAGTGGGGGCTACCTGTGCACGTTTGCTGAGTTATTTTGAGAGCGGATCTGCAGGCTCTGCTATGCGTTATTAGGATAGTTTACGAGTACTGAGCGTATCTACACATCTGTGTGAGGAATTATTTAGTAGCAGTTTGGTATAGTGTGTACTGAAATTATGATTGGGTGCGTGTCTGTGGGCAGTGCAACATGGCCCAGGGCACATCTGGGTGGGTGTTTTGTGATAGCGTGATAGATATACTGTGTGGTTAAATAAGTTGTTCGAAAAAATAAAAAAAAGGTTCTCAAGGATTACACGTGCCTGCAGCGCAGATCAGAGTGATTGGTTTTCCGTCACCATCTCGGTTGCATGCGAGTAGTAAATGTTTCCCCGGTCACGTTAATCATGTGTGTCAACAAGCTATGAGCTATTCTGACAATAGACGTGAAGGCAGGTCCAGACCTGAGACGCCGGCGGTATACATGAGGAGAGCAATGCAGCTTCAACATGTGCCCTTTCTGGTCGGCTGTCACGTGTGCTCGGGAGCTGAACTTGGCTGGAGACTCTGGAACCCCCTTCCCCGCCGACCGCACGTGTGCGCATCCTGCCTTGGAGCGTAATCCAAGGAGCATAGGCGATATAAATTTCTCCGGTGTTAGGTGCGAATGCCACTGTGTTGAGGTCATGTTTGGGGGAGGCCGAGCGGAGATTTTTGGTCGGTTTGGCAGCTGGGGGTGTTTGGGCGCGTCTGTTGCACTATTTTGCGAGCATGTCTGTGCACTGTGCTGTGCTTTATTTGGAGAGTTTAAGAGTACAGAGCTCGTCTGCTGATATTGTGTACTGCATTATTTAAGAGCTGATTGCTATTGTGTGGTGAAATTAGGAGTTGTTTACGTGTTTGTGGCCTGTGTCAGATGACCACAGTCGGATCAGTGCGGGTGTTTTGTGTCAAATATACTCCACAACTAAATAAAAGGGTGCCAAATAAATAGAGTGCAGCCCTTCCTTACTTCCCCGAGCAGCACAGCGCAGTCTAAGTGGATTTTGCGGAAAAACTGCAATCTGGTCAGACTGTGAGTCAGTCAACAAATAACTGGACAAATTTATCTCTAGATGAGTTATAGGTCAGGATTGGGATGAATATCTTGGTGGGTGTGGTTGTGTTGCCAAGTGTAGTGCACTACTGGAGTTCAGAAACTGCCTTATGTCAGCCTTACATATCGAAACCTATGAGATGCAAAAGTATCAAAAAGATATGTCCCAAATAAATAAAGTACACTCTTTCCACCTGCCATCAGCCTATGGACTGAAATTATTTCCGAAAATTAGGTGTTGTTTGGCTATTTGGACGTAGACGTTTTGCATTATTTACGAGCGGTTCTCATGTCTGTAGGCTGTGCTATGAGTTATTTTCAACTGTTTACAATTAGCAAGCGTGTGTCTAGTGCATTATAAATGAGTTATGTAGGAGTGTTTTGCAGGTCTGTATGGTGTGGAACATGTTGGTGTGATACATACACTCCATTCCTAAATAAAGTAAATTGGTTTCTCCATTCATGGGCGTAGTGCAGGGTGAGTCCATTTACCCAAAACGCGTAGGAAATGGTTGAGTGCTGGTTTCTTAGTTTAGTGGTGATGAGCTTAGTTTGTAACAATTTTCTTAGGTTGGTGGCGGGAGCGCAAGTGAGCTTTGTTTACTGGTAGATTTCAAACTTGGCTCTGGTTCCTAGGAGGACGTGGCGGTCGGGTGGCTGAGGTTAGTACAAGTGCCATTTCCTTCCAACAGTTTTGTTAGGTTGGTATAGAAAGTGGAAGTGACTTTTCTTTACTGCCAGAATTCAAACTCGGCGCTGGTTCCTAGGGTGAGGTGGCTGTCAGGTCCTCGAAAAGTAGTTGAAATTAGGTTGTTGAACACCTTTGCATACATATATGAAATTGTAAATTGAATTAGTTAATATGATTAAAAACGAAATGGGATTAAGTACTTAGGTATTTACAGAAGACTATATCCGTCGCGTGTATGGAGGGTGTGTGACGTAAGCGAAGCGGCGGCGCAGCGATTGTACAGTTATTACGCGCGCGCGAGAGAGAGTCAATTACTGAGTGTTCTAGTACGGACCAAACGTGCTGTTATATAGTCATGCCGGATTCCACTGTCGAACAAACTTTGCTGCCAAAAGTGTAGCACTGCGTTCTCGCTCGCACAGGGACACGTGGTGGACGGTGAGCGGTCGGCATCGACAGGTTTGAACGTGCCCAGGGAAACAACTTTGCCGCCACAAGGGTGGCAGGGAACGGCCGACCGTTGTGTGATTCAGCTCCGAGGCAAACAATTTTGGCGGGAAACGTGCGGAGGCGACGATAACACGTGGTGAGCGGACAAGGGACCGCTGTGACGTCAAACTCGGCAAGTTCCAGCGTGTCCAGCGAAAACATGTTTAAGACGTGGGAGCGATCACTGGGCTCGCCCCCAGCGTACCGGCAGTCCAGAGCGAGTGGCCGGCCACCTCACGTGACAGGCGTCGGCGGTGTCTCCGCACGTTGTCCTGGGGGTGGCGAGGATTTGAACTAATTCGGTTGCAGCGCGGACGTCGTGGTGACTGCACTGCGATATGTTTGTGCTGACTGTGTTGGAGAACAAGTGATGACCGTTCTGCTTGAAATAAAGTCTTCAGTCCCTTTCCCCCTGCAAAATCAAAGGACGTGACTTACGTTACTATAAGTGCAGTTTATTATTTGACACGATTATGATAGGCTACCAGCGAAAAAAGATAAGTGACGGAGAAAGTTGATACGTGTGATCAATTATGGTGTTGGGATTTGAACTTGTGATAGATTTTTGTTATGGATGTAAGGAAAATGGCTTTCTCGCCGAGAAAATCGCATATCTTGAATAAATAATAAATGATAATAATAAAGAGAAGTACAGTTTTCGTGACACTATCGTGTTGGAATTTGAATTTGGCGCAATTTTCTAGTGGCGGTAGGCCTATAATAATAAATAAAAACAATAGTAGATGATAATGAGTGATAATAAATGATAATGAATGATAATAAATGACAATGAATGATAATAAATGACAATGAATGATAATGAATGTTTATAAATGATAATGAATAATAATAAACAAAAGTAAGGTTTTGCAGCCATTATCGTGTTGGAATTTGAATTTGGAGGGAATTTTCTAGTGGAGGCAGGTCAATAATAATAAATAATAATAAATGATAATAAATAATAATAAATGATAATAAATAATAATAAATGATAATAAATAATAATAAATGATAAACAATAATAAAAAATTATGATGAATGTTAATAAACGATAATCAATAATAATAAAGATAAGTACGGTTTTTGCATGCATTATCCTGTTGGAATTCAAACTTCCCGCCATTTTTTTTATCCGGAGGCTTAGGTTAGTGGACATTGCACAATTGGAATATTTTCCCGCCAAAATTCAAAATCCCTCCATTTTTTCTAGAGGTTAGGTTAGTGGACGTAGCACAATTGGCCTATTTTCTCGCCAAAATCCGCCATCTTGGATGACGTCATGCGCTGTTGCCAAGTCTACATGCCGCCATCTAGGATGACATCATCGCCGCCATCTTGAATAAATTTGGCTACAATGGAGAGTGGGTTGACACCCCCCTTGTCCCCCTATTGCTGGGATGCAGTAATCTCCCTGTGGGGCCAAGCGCAACACCTTTTGAGCAACACGTGTAGAGGAGTCGCCCATGGAGTTCCAGAAGTGCGAATGGTACCCTCCTTCAACATAGTATCGAATTCTACTTGGCAACAGCCAAGGCGTGTTGCCCTGCGTGAAATTGGTGGGGCTGTAGTAGTCTTAATACAATGAACAATGCTGGGACGTACCTCTTTCTGAGCGCGCAATACCAGGGAACTGTTCTAGCAGCTCGGCGTATCTGCTCCCAGCCGATATGCTCGGCACTGTGAATCGCGGCGCAGCGTCGAAACCTTCCAGCTGCAAGGCTGGTGATGCTACTGACGAGACCTGCGTTGATGATACCCAGCAGCAGACGATAATGCACCAGGAAATCAGCTCCAGTATTGAATTCAGTCACGTCTGCTACGTTAAAGTTCCCATCAGAAGTGCAGAGTAATCCCAAATTCAGTTCTATATGTTACATGCCGTAGGTCGCTATGGTCGAATTCTAGATGCAGCGAAGTAATACACAATCGGCGGTCAATACCTCTGCAACATTGTCCATGGGTAGGTATATAAATCAGATTTATATCAACCAGAAACTCCCGATCCCTTATGAAGAGGTGCACGGACGGCGACTGGCAATAAGATGGGCGTACCTCCGATTGCCATTGCTGTTTCTGAAAATGCACGGTGAAACACATTTGCGCTCCTAATCTCCGAATTTCCGACGACACCGACAAATGTCAGACGGCGGTTGTGCTGTGCCACTCGCTGCTGAGAAGTTCGTGGAGGAACGACTTCTTGACCTGTCTTCTAGCGTCTCTGCAAGAGAGTAGTTCGCTGATTTGTTTCCTCAGGGTGTCAACTTTGTTCACGAAGCTGTCATAATCTGCATGCTTACTGTAGCTGTCAACGCACTGTTGCACGCCGCCGCCTCCGCCGCCGCTGCTGCTGCACTGCACGGGGACGGCACCATTGAGAACTGAATTCTGTCTGCCAGGGCCACTATGGTGTCTAGTGGCATCACTATCTGCGACGCTGCAGTGGCCTTTACTTGAGCTGGCAATAGGCTACTCCATAGTGTGCGCAGCAATGTGCTTCCCACCGCGCCCGTGTTGACCTCGCTGCCCAGATGTGGGAGATATTGAGACGGCATTCCGAACCCGACGTCCTCCTGTGTAAGTATTTGCCTCGTACGCTGTTCCTATGAGACGGACACAATACCTTGAGCTTCTCGTATGACTACCTTGCAGGAGGTGTTATTATTATATCGTGGACTTCTGCAGCTTAACGATGATCTAGTATGGAGTCTGTGGTTACTCCAGCTCAGATAACACTTGTCTCGACTTGAGTAAGCAGTAGTACCGTCGAAGTGGGGTAGTCGCACTGCGAGTCTTGATGTGGGCGAATAGTCTCCCATCGAGGAACATTTCCACTCTTGAGAAGTTTCCTGGTATTGCTGGTCTATTCGCACTGTCTGGTTCACATCACCATTGCTGCAAGTCAAGATGATAGTCTTCAGAACCAGATATTATAAGGATTCGTAAAATCAGCCCGTCACAGACACAGATTATAAATTTTTTTTTTTTTCTTTATTGTATTTCAATTCCCCATCGGGGCGGGCTGGCAGCAGCATATGCGCTGCTCTGCAGCTGAAAGACATAGAACAAAACAATAGAAGACATTTAAAAACAGCAAAGGAGAGAATAAGGCGAACATAGATATAAAAAAGGGGGAACAACATGGAAGGCAATAGACAAAAAACGGGGTGACTAAAATGGAGATAAAAAACTGTTTAAAAGTAGCACACACAAAAAGCCACACACTGTGACGATTAAAAGAACACAAGGCACAGTATGACTGGAGCATAAAGGTGTCGACAGGTGGCATAGCACATAACGTAACACTGACGGCGAACCTCAAGGCAGTACACAATTAAAATCACACCCCTTGACGCACACGAGAAACAGCACTAAACACAACACTGATGTGGCACACTGATGATGATCAATACAGAGGATCTGCCAGGTTCTAGGAGATGAGGGAGACCTGAAGAAGGGAGGGAGGGGAAGAGATGGGGGAGGGGAATGGGGGGCGCGCAGAAGAGGGCCAGGTAGGGAGGGATGTGGGAAGGAGAGAGGCCAGTATGGGGTGCAGGGTCTCAGAGGAGGGGGGGATGGAGGAAAATCCGCTCTGGGAGAAGGAGGAAAGAGGAGAAGGGGGCCCTGGGGAGGGGAGGGGGGGAACAAGGCCGGGTTATAGTTGGAAGGAAGGGTAGATGTCACGGCGAAGTTCGTCATCCGGGAGGGGGAGGTGTTGGAAACTGCCCTGATGAAGGAGATGGAGGGTGTGGAGGTGGAGAGAGGGAGGGATACAGCGATAGAGGCGCGGCAATGGGCGGGGGGTGGAGAGGAAGGAGGAAACCAGAGGGTGGGGGGGATCAACCCTGCGAACAATGTAAAGGATGCAGAGATGTTGGAGGAACAAGAGGAGGTGGGGGAAGGGGATCAGTTCATACAGGAGCCGTGTGGGGGAAGGAAGGCGGATACGGAAGGCAAGGCGGAGCACATGGCGTTCAAGGATTTGGAGGGCCTTGTAAAAGCGGGTGGGGGCGGAGATCCAGGCAACGCTGGCATAACAGAGGATAGGACGGATGAGGGATTTGTAGGTGTGGAGGATGGTAGAAGGATGCAATCCCCATGTCCGGCCGGACAGGAGTTTCAGCAGGCGGAGGCGGGAATGGGCTTTCTGCTGGATGGTCAGGAGATGAGGGGTCCAGGTGAGGTGTCGGTCAAGGGTGAGGCCAAGGTATTTCAGGGTGGGGGTGAGTTGGATAGGATGACCATAAAGGGTGAGGTAGAAATCATGGAGGCGAAAGGAGCGAGTGGTGCGGCCTATGATGATTGCCTGGGTTTTGGAGGGGTTGAGACGGAGGAGCCACTGGTTACACCAAGTGGTGAACTGGTTAAGGTGGGTTTGGAGGGTACGTTGAGAGCGTTGAAGGGTAGGATAGAGAGCCAGGAAGGCGGTGTCATCAGCATACTGGAGAAGGTGGACTGGTGGGGGTGGCTTGGGCATATCAGCTGTATACAAGAGATAAAGGAGAGGGGAGAGGACAGAACCCTGGGGGACGCCAGCCGTGGGATAAAAGATGCGGGAGTTGGTGTTGTGGAGGGTGACATAGGAAGGACGGTGCGAGAGGAAGGAAGCGACCAGACGGACAAAAGTGATAGGCAGGGCGTAGGTTTGGAGTTTAAAGAGGAGACCGGGATGCCATACACGGTCATAGGCATTTTGGAGGTCAAGGGAAACAAAAGTGGCGGAGCGATGGGAGTTGAGCTGGAGGGACAGAAGGTGAACTAGGTTGAGGAGTTGGTCGTCAGCAGAGAAAGAGGGTCGGAAGCCACACTGGGTAAGGGGGAGGAGGTGGTGTTGAGCAAGGTGCCGATGGATACGGTGGGAGAGGATGGATTCAAAGACCTTACTGAGGACGGAGGTGAGGCAGATGGGACGATAGGAAGAGGCGGCAGAAGGGGGTTTGTTGGGTTTGAGGAATAGGAGGACGCGGGAGGTCTTCCACAGGTCAGGGTAGAAGCCAGTAGAGAGGATGACATTATAGAGATGGGCGAGGACAGTTAGGAAGGAATAGGGGCTTTCTCGAAGGTGACAGTAGGTGACACAGTCGTGACCAGGGGTCGTGTTGCGTTTGGACTGGAGGAGAAGTTTAATGTCTTGTGCTGTGATGGGAGTGTTGACGTCGGAGGGGGGCAACTGCCCCAAGTACTGGAGACTAGGAGCAAGTGGAGCGACTGAGGTATCAGCACGTTCCATGACGGTGGGGAAAAGAGAATAATCAAAGTGGGGATCATCGGGGATGGAGAAGACCTCGGAAAGGTGGGAAGCGAAGTGGTTGGCCTTACTGAGGTTGTCTGGAAGGGGGCGATCGTTATGGAGAAGGGGGTAGTGGGGAGCGGAAAGGGAACCAGTAAGACGATGGAAGGCGGACCAGTACTTGGAGGAGTTGATAGGGAGGGTGGCATTGAGTCGTGTGCAGGTCTGGCGCCAGTCCCGGCGTTTCGTTGCTGTAATAAGGTTCCGTACGTGTCGCTGTATTTGCCGGTGGCGTTGGAGTGTATCCCTGTCACGAGTGCGGAGGAAGGAGCGATAGAGGCGGCGGGATTCACGGAGGAGGAGGACAGCCCGCAGAGGGAGAGTGGGACGGTGTGGGTGGATGGTTTTAGTAGGAACATGGGCCTCCACGGCGTCAGTAATTACCGTCTGAAGGAATGACGAGGCGCGGATGATGTCGTCAGGATGGCGATAGGTAAAAGGGTGGCTTTCGACCTGGGTGGAGATGGAGTCCCGGTAGGCATCCCAGTTGGCACGGCGATAGTCATGGACGACCTTGGGACGGGGTGCAGGTTGCGGAGCCGGAGGGGGGCAGTTGGCAGACGTTATGGTGAGAAGGACAGGGAGGTGATCGCTACCTGTGGGGTCAAGGACGGCGACAGTGATACGCCCAAGGAGGTTGGCGGAGGCAATGACAACATCGGGGGTGGTGTTACTTTCGGGTCTGGTGTGCTGGGGAATGGGAACAAGGTCACCCTGGATTGTGGAGAGGAACTGATGCCACCGCCGAAGGGCAGCAGGAGTGCGGCTATGGATGTTGAGGTCGGCGGCAATCACATAGGTGGAGAAGGTGTGGTCAATGCGGGAGATGAAGTCATAAGGAAGAGGAGCAGTGGAGAGGACATAGATGGTGGCACAGGTAATGGTGAGGGAGGGGAAGAAGACGCTAAGGATAAGGTGTTCAGTGGGGTCATTGAGGAGAGGTTGTGGCCGGACGGGGATATGCTTAAGGTGGCCAATCGCGACTCCACCCTGCGCACGAGGACCAGGAGCATCAGTGCGGTGGAGGATATAGGGGGAGGTGCGGATAGAATGGTGGGGCTGGAGAAAGGTTTCGTTCAAGAGGAAGGTGTCGACCTGGTGGTGGGAGAGGGTGTGCATGAGGAGGTATTTGTTGGAGCGGAAGGAGCGAATGTTCTGGAAGAGGATGCGAGACTCGTGCCGCGCCATGACGAGAAGGAGGGGGGGAAGAGAGGGAAGGGAAGAGACTTAAACTAGGGTGTCGAGGCTGGTGAAGGTGAAGTGGGCTTGGTTGTGGGAGTAAGTGGCGAAGGTGTTCAGGCGGAAAACAGAGCGAGCAGCAAGGGATATTTGTTGGAAGGTGTACGGGCGCTGAAAAGGGTGAATGTTTTGGAGTACAACGGTAATGAACCGGATGATGTCCTCGGCCGTGGGGGGTGGACAGAGGGAATTGTTAGGATGGACAGGAGGATCGACGGGACGAACTGGGACTGTAAGTTCAGGGGTGGCTGGAGGGGGTTTAGCTTTACACTTGTGGGAGTATGTGGGATGGGGACCATTGCAGGTATGACAGGAAGGAGAAGCAGCGAGGTTGGGGCAGTTCTTGAGAAAGTGGGAGGCCTTGCAATGGGGACAGGTGGGGGGGGTTTTTGCAGTTGGGAGTCAGGTGGTCATTGTACATCAGGCACCGCTGGCAACGGTAGGATTGGGGATGGGATTTGGAGGATTCAACAGGGTGGCGACGGTGGTATATCAGGGCACCCTGGGTGAGGAGATGGTCTATGGATGGGGCGGACTCTGAGAATACCCGCATGAGATAGGTGGGACCAGAGGCATTGTGGATACGGCGGGCAGAGCGGATTTCCAAGTCCGGGTGGGAGTTCAGTTCTACCAACACTTCATCCTCTGTGATCACCGGGCTGAGCTTGGTGATCACAGCGGTGTAGGTGGGGGGCCGACGGGGAGGCTGTGGCTGACGAGGAGTGGAAGCGGAAAGGAAGGGTGTCAGAGAGGCGTGGGGGCCAAACATAACTCGTGGGAGTTTTCGCAGGAGGTCTGTGTGAAAGGATGGGGACGGGGACTTGATAAGGACTGAGTCCCTGCGGGGAATGAGTTGGGAGGTGGGAGCACCAGGCAAGTACTTTCGTATTTCCTTGGTGAGGGTACGAGCGTCGAGGAACTCAGGATCGGGAGTTGACAGGACAAAGGTGTGGAGGGTGGGGGCCAAGGTAGGGGTGGCAGGAGGAGGGGTGGTGTCCATGGTGACGGCAGGGGGAGGGGGAGGTGGTGTTGATTTTTTGTGGGAAGTGGCGGGAGCAGAGTCGGAAAGGACGCGCTTTTGGGGTTTTATGGAGACTGGAGGCTGGGAGGAGGGGAGAGGGACGGGGAGGAGAGGGAGGTGGCGGGTGACAGATCCCTGTGGCGTAGTGGAGGCACCAGGAGAAGCAGCTGGTTCAGTGGTGGCGATGGTGGCTCGGCGCAACGTGATGCGTGCGGGAGATGCAGAAGACGAAGCGACAGGGTCGGTGAGAGAGGGGAAGCCAACCACCTGAGGGGCGGCAGCAGAGGCGGCAACAGAGGCGTACGTGAGGGCGGGGGTAGTAGTGGGAGCTGTTGAGGGTGTGGAGGCTGGAGGAAGGGTGTAGAGGTGTGGGTATACAGCAGGGGAGGAGATAGGGGAGTGGGTAAGTGGGGGAAGGGAAGGGGAGGTGGAAGGAGGGAGGCCAGAGGCGGCACTCCAGGAAGTGACTGTGGGAGGGGGGGAGGGGGAGGTGTAGATGACGGTGGAGGTGGGAGTACTCATTGCAGACGAACGGCGACGGACAGACGGACGTGCAGCAGGCGGCGACGGCGTCGGCGATGGGCAGCGGCGAACAGACGGACGAACAGCAGACGGCGTCGGCGTCGGCGGCGAACAGACGGACGAACAGCAGGCGGCGGCGGCGGCGGCAGCGGTTACGACGACGGCGATGGACAGCCAGCAGGCGGACGGACGGACGGACGGACGAACGAACGAACAGCGACAGCAGCAGGCAGACAGACAGACAGACAGACAGACAAACACACACAATCTTCGAAGACGGAGATTCCACCCTGAGAGTAGCCCAGGCTTTGCAATCTGACGCTTTCGAAGGAGGGGATCCAACCCTCTAGATGCAGATTATCAATTTTTTTTCCATTTATTGAATTTCAATTCCCCCCGAAGGGGGCGGGCTGGCAGCAGCTTAGTACGCCGCTCTTCAGCCGACAGATTTTGTGACAAAGATCAAGAGAACAAATAATAAAAAACAGGCGATAAAATCGGAGACATAGAGAGTAACAAGGCGAAAAGAAATCGTGGAACTTAAAACAACAACACAGGGATGATGACGCTAATAAAAATACATACGAAGTAGACAGGGAAAACAATAGACAATTAAAAAAAACACGGCGACAGTCTGGATTCTGTTCGCAAAGGAAATAAAATTCACACCGAGCGACAGCATGGTTTCTGTTCGCAACACGAGAAAGACAAACAACACTGAATAGTCACTGGAACACTGCACTAAAAAGTTGGCAAATGTGACACCACAGTCGAGAGCAGGTGGGGGGAAACTGGACAGAAGATGGGAAAACAAAAAAGGGGGGGAAAGGAGAGTAAAAGCGAAGGGGGGAGCCGGGAAAGGAGCTGAAGGAGGATGAGGACCCATAAGAGGGGTGGGGGGCAGATGCGACAGGGAGTGGGGTAGGCAGAGGAGGGGAATACAAAAGGGACTGGGGGGGAGAAGGGAGGTAGGGAGAGGTTTAGTGGGGAGAAAAACAGGACAGAAGGGGGGGGGGGGGAGAGGGAGCCCAGGGAAAGGACAGAGGTAAGGAGGGGGATTGAGGATCAGAGTTGATAGGAAGGATAAATGGAGGGAGAGAGGGCATCATCCGGGAGGGGGAGGTGACGGAAGCCACCTTGGGAAAGGAGATGGAGGGTGTAGAGATGGAGGGTAGGGGGGACACAACGGTGAAGACGTGGCAGGGGGCGGGGACGGGAGAGGAGAGGAGCAACCAGGGGGTGAGGGGGTTCAAGACGGCGGGAGGTGTAGAGGATGCGGATATGTTCGAGGAATAGGAGCAGATGGGGGAAAGGAATGAGATCATAGAGGATCCGCGTGGGGGACGGGAGGCGGATACGGAAGGCGAGGCGGAGTGCATGACGCTCAAGGATCTGGAGGGAGATTATCAATTCCGGGACACTGTTATAAAAACAATTATTTTAAACAAACCACAGATAAGCTTATAAAGACCGAACAGTTGTGTTGAGCGGTAATCTGAACATGATTTTAATTTAGGAAGTGACAATTGCTACAGAACTAAACTGGATCGTCCAAACTTGAATGATAACTAACAGAAATTCTATACCGGAAATTAACAGACACAGGGCGTCGCAGGACACCAGAGAGAGAGAATAATAACAGCGTTCCTGGCGGTCAACGTGTGAACTCCTTTGACAGCTACGGCGAACATATCAGCTGACGGCTTGTTGACGATGCGTGCCGATGTATGCCGCTACACACTGTATAAAATCGTCTAGTGTACGAAGGAGAATGTTGAAAACTAGCACCACAGAAACTTATTAGCATAGGCGTAATCGCTTTGTACACCAACAAAATGAATTTCGCAGCCAGGAAATATTTTTGCGTAACAGAGCCATAGCAGCAGCAGTGAAATCACAAAGCTTGGGTACGTAGGTTCACTTAATAATCAGGACAACCTAGATAGCCCTCAGTTGTTCTTAGGAGCTTCTTTTCAGTGATCTGGCCTGCAGTGGGGAAAGGGTGTGGAGCGGAGAAGAGCCTGGGATTAGCAGGAAAGCGCTTCACTGTGTCCTTTATAATATTCCAACCACTGTGGCGCTTCGAATTTGTAGCGACAGGAAGCGCTCTACAAGAACGACCGGCAACGGCAAACGCCAAGACCACTTTTGAATTGCCTGAGATTGCTTGCACTAGCTCCGTATGGCTCCAGTATGTATTATCTCCGCTGTTTCCATCATGGCACATGGACGTAGCGAAAGGACCCAACTAGCTCTTCGCCAATGCGTGGAAGCCAAATTGCAGTACAGCTATGCAAATGGAAACCTTTTGTGCCAGTGGACAAACACAGTATTATTAACTGATGTAGTGATCACCACTCTGTTACCATACTGCACAGTTGGCGCTTAGTTTTCTTTTTTTGCTCGCCGGCCGGTTTGGCCGTGCGGTTCTAGGCGCGTCGGTCTGGAACTGCGTGACCGCTACAGCCGTAGGTTCGAATCCTGCCTCGGGCATGGATGTGTGTGATGTCCTTAGGTTAGTTAGGTTTAAGTAGTTCTAAGTCCTAGGGGACTGATGACCTCAGAAGTTAAGTCCCATAGTGCTCAGAGCCATTTGAGCTTTTTTTTTTCCCCTCCAGTCCTTAACGCTTCAAAAATTACACCGAATTACTGTCACATGACACAAGACTACCCAAAACGTAATTACCTCCTCACATCTATAATGAAGGATGCTTAACAGTTCATGTGGTCGTTTTTGCCAGCCATATACCAATTGTCGGCAGGCGGTGCGCGTTCGTCACAGCTTCGGGGTATATTGTCCTTCCAAAGTGTACGTGACCGGCACTTCTTGCTACTCCGATTTATATATTACGAAAGACAAAAACGATTAAGATGTCCACCTTACATGAAGCCAGTGTAAGTTGGAAGACGGAAATGTGTGTGTGCTTGGGGGGGGGGGGAGTTTATCTTGGCACTTAAAGTGACTTATCCACAGCGCTTTACGTATGCGGAAATTTATGAAGTGGTTTGTTTCTCGCACTGAAGTGAGTGACGTGTTCCTCAAATCGCGAAACAGCAGCCCTACTGCAGCTCCGAAAGTCCAGTGATTAATGAAACACTGTGGTGACCAAGCCGACGGTAGATAGGAGCCTGATTTACTTTTTGTGTGAAGCCAATTCAGGTCGTTACATGCAACAGTCTTCATGCAATACCGACATGTGGGAGATGATTCTAAACTACATTAGGCTTACGCGATTACAAATTAAATTTAAAATAACGGGGAATTAAAACAAATTTTTCCGAAATGGGACTCTGAGATTTAGTCCCATGATATACGGAGTGTGCAGGAAATAGAAAGTAATGGTTGTTGTTATACGACCGGCTTTGAGTATTTACTCGTGCCTTGCTTTCAGTGTAAAACTCCCAGTGACAGTTTACAACGATGGTGTGGGCTAAGTGCACTGGGTTCCCGTTTGTTTCAGATTGTCATGGCTAGCAGTGATCTTATTACTAAAGCTGACCTCTACGCATTCCTGCACCCCTGGCTGGGAGAAGGTCTTCTCACGAGCACAGGTGAGTACTGGAAACTTCTAGTATGTACCATTAACGTCATAGGCGGAAAGAGATACGGTTGCGTATGTGGTCGGCAGAATATTATCGCCAGGTAACTACTAACAGTGCCATTACATCTTTCTTTGTTCTAATCATCTACTTTTCGACTGCTTTGTTAGCCTCCTCCATTTTAAGTACTCTGCGCAAGTTACTTCACATGTTAATTCAGTCTGTATCGAACTAAACATTCCTTTTTAAATATTTTCATATTTGTGCTTCTTTGGGTACTCCTCAAGCAGAAAGAAAGAACATTCCATGGATGTACTGCCGCCACTCGGTGGTCAAGGGGCACAGTACCAATCATCTCATCATTAGATGCTCTGTCGACAGTGTCGGATACAGAAAAACCTCAAGGAGTGGGCGCTAACGACGTCTTGCGCTACCTTCACTTTTATCCTAATACAAAATAATCAAGTTTATGAAAGTTTTATTTAAACTGATTATCCACATACAGGGTCGTCCATTGATCGTGACCGGGCCAAATATCTCTCAAATTACGCATCAAACGAAAAAACTACAAAGAACGAAACGTGTCTAGGTTGAAGGGGGAAATCAGATGGCACTATGGTTGGCCCGCTAGATGGCGCTGCCATAGGTCAAACGGATATCAACTGCGTTTTTTTAAAAATAGGAACCCCCATTTTTATTACATATTCTTGTAGTACGTAAATAAATATGAATGTTTTAGTGGGACCACTATTAGCGCTTTGTGATAGAGGGCACTGTAATAGTCACAAACGTGTAAGTACGTGGTATCACGGAGCATTCCGCGCGGGCGGTATTTGCTTCGTGATACATTACCCGTGTTAAAATGGACCGTTTACAAATTGCAGAAAAGGTCGATATAGTGTTGATATATGGCTATTGTGATCAAAATGCCCAACGGGCGTGTGCTATGTATGCTGCTCGGTATCCTGGACGACATCATCCAAGTGTCCGGACCGTTCGCGGGATAGTTACGTTATTTAAGGAAACAGGAAGTGTTCAGCCACATGTGAAACGTCAACCACGATCTGCAACAAATGATGATGCCCAAGTAGGTGTTTTAGCTGCTGAAGCGGCCAATCCGCACATCAGTAGCAGACAAATTGCTCGAGAATCGGGAATCTCAAAAACGTCGGTGTTGAGAATGCTACATCAACATCGATTGCACCCGTACTGTATTTCTATGCACCAGGAATTGTATGGCGACGAATTTGATCATCGTGTACAGTTCTGCCACTGGGCACAAGAGAAATTACGGGACGATGACAGATTTTTTTCGCGCGTTCTATTTAGCGACGAAGTGTCCTTTACCAACATCGGTAACGTAAACCAGCATAATATGCGCTATTGGGCAACGGAGAATCGACGATGGCTGCGACAAGTGGAACATCAGCGACCTTGGCGGGTTAATGTAAGGTGCGGCATTACGGGAGGAAGGGTAATTGGCCCCCATTTTATCGATGGCAATCTAAATGGTGCAATGTATGCTGATTTCATACGTAATGTTCTACCGATGTGACTACAAGATGTTTCACTGCATGACAGAATGGCGATGTACTTCCAACATGATGGTTGTCCGGCACGCCGGCCGAAGTGGCCGTGCGGTTCTAGGCGCTGTAGTCTGGAACCGCGAGACTGTTACGGCCGCAGGTTCGAATCCTGCCTCGGGCATGGATGTGTGTGATGTCCTTAGGTTAGTTAGGTTTAACTAGTTCTAAGTTCTAGGGGACTAATGACCTCAGAAGTTGAGTCCCATAGTGCTCAGAGCCATTTGAACCATTTGATGTCCGGCACATAGCTCGCGTGCGCTATTAGCGGTATTGAATAGCATATTTGATGAAATGTGGATTGGTCGTCGAAGCACGTTCACCGGATCTGACGTCCCCGGATTTCTTTCTGCGGGGAAAGTTGGATATTTGCTAGCGTGATCCACCGACAACGCCTGACAACATGCGTCAGCGCATTGTCAAAGCATGTGCGAACAGTACGGAAGGCGAACTACTCGCTGTTGAGAGAACGTCGTTGCACGTATTGCCTAATGCTTTGAGGTTGACGGACATTATTTTGAGTATTTATTGCATTAATGTGGTATTTACAGGTGATCACGCTGTAACAGCATGCGTTCTCAGAAATGATAAGTTCACAAAGGTACGTGTATCACATTGGAACAACGGAAATAAAATGTTCAAACGTACCTACGTTCTGTATTTTACTTTTAAAAACCTAGCTGTTACCAACTGCTCGTCTAAAATTGTGAGCCATATGTTTGTGATTATTACAGCGCCATCTATCACAAAGAGAAAAAAGTGGTACTACTAAAACATTCATGTTTCTTTATGTACTACAGCGATATGTAATAAAAAATGGGGGTTCCTTTTTTTTTTTAAAAAAAAAAGCTGTTGATATCTGTTTGACCTATGGCAGCGCCATCTAGCGGGCCAACCATAGCGCCATCTGGTTTCCCCCTTCAAGCTAGACCAGTTTCTTTCTTTTGAGTTTTTTCGTTTGACGCTTATTTCGTGAGATATTTGGCCAAGTCACGATCAATGGACCACCCTGTATACAAGACAATGCCATCTTATGACAGGAAAAAGTTACATTTGTTGTTCTCTTCCATAAATGATGAACTCTGTGCGCCTCTTCTTCTACTCGATAACTCGATTCAGTCGAGTAGACTGACGAAAAAACGAACGATTTGCGTGCGGGCTGACTGGAGGGGGCGGCGCGGGTGGCAGTGCGGGCGGTCCCGCAAGGGGAAGGGGGGGTACCGAGGGGGGGGGGGGGGGGGGGAAGCGCCCCATGCGCCCCATGCGCCCCATGCGCCCCTCATGTGTATTCACCAATGCCTGTCGGGTTGCCTCCTGAGAGCGTATGTGTGACTTATGTCCGCTCCCATTGCGTCTCTGGGGTGGAATTCCATACGCCCGAAGGCGGGCGCCGGTGGAGTCGATGGCGGTGTTTACAAAGGCGGTCATAGAGGCGGTATAACGTCGGCGGTATAGCTGTTGGCGCTCCACCCACCTCTTACGTCAACTCATTGTGTTTGCTAAATATGTTACTCTGCACCTTAATCACACAGAGAGCGGATTCCCAGACCTTGCTGAGAATGTAACTGCAGTCATTGTTTATCAGTTGGTTCTTGGTCCGTAACTGGATGGCTGCTTTTACGATAGCGTCAAAATGTAGATATATGTCCCAAAATCCTTTTACGGTTGTATTCCACAGAACGACGTGACACTATACTGTTGGACACCGAGTACAGGCAATATACAGGTGGATTATTCTTTCATTGCTGTATTTCTTCATACCAGAATTTTCTACGGACCAAAATCCTTTGTCCCTTACGTTATATATTAAGTCGTAAAAATCTTTTTCTTCTTATAAGAGGCCTCTAACATGGAAGACGCTGTGATGGAAGCCCGTCAGTGGCGAGTCAAAGTAATGATCCTGGCACCGGGCGAAACTTGGTAGTCGACTACGCTCGTGCTGCCGTGGAGTTATTTCCTTACTTGTGAAACATCCACAGCCCTGAAACGACACTACCGACAAACTTTGGCTTTCAATTCCACCTTCTGATGACGCTGTCTAGCATACAAAATAATGTACAAGCAGTTCAGTTATGTGAATGATCAACGGCACTAGGATGGAGAAAACATTGGAAACCACCGCATTAAGGACACATAACGTGTATCCCCAGGAAGTGTGGTCTGTAATTGAAAACATTTCGTAATGATCTCTCCTTTGGCTAAAAATTCCGGATTAGTCCCCCATTCGGATCTCCGGGGTGGGGAGGAGTGCCAAAGGGACGGTGGCCATGAGGAAAAGATGGAACAATCAAAGCAGAGATAACATTCTACAAGTCACAGCTTCGAAAGTCGGAAGTTTGAATGTAGTACTTAAGCCAAAAAATTCGAAAAGTGAAGCGCAGAGGCTCATTTGAGATATACTGAGTTTCAGTAAAATGAAACAGAAAGAAGATACCGTCAGACGAATGTGGGGTAGTATCAACAGCACCAAAAAGTGGTATAACGGGAGTGGGATTCATTATAAATAAGAGAGTAGGCCATAGAGTGAGCCACTGTGAACAGCTCTGTGATAGGGTTGGGGACTGATGACCATAGATGTTAAGTCCCATAGTACTCAGAGCCATTTTTTTGTGATAGGGTTGTTCTCATCAGATTCGATAGCAAGCGAACGCCGGCAACAATAACTCAGATATACGTGCCGACGTCGCAAACAGAAGACGAAGAGGCAGATGAATTATGAGGATACTGAACGCATAATTTCGTGCGTAAAAGAGACGAAAATCTAATAGCCATGGGGGATTGGAATGCGGTTATACGGGAAGGGGTAGAAGAAAGGATTACTGGACAATATGAGCTTGGCAGTGGGAATGAGAGAGGAGGGGGAGTGAGTTCTTCAATGAATTTCAGACGGTAATAGCCAATACTCTATTCAAGAATTACAAGAGGAGGAAGTATACATGGAAATGACTGGAGATGCATGAAGATTCCAACTGGAATACCTCATGGTCAGACAGAGATTCCGAAATCAGATATTGGATTTTAAGGCGTACTCAGGAGCACATATAGATTCAGATTACTTTTTCGTAGTGATGGAGAGTAGACTGAAGTATAAGAGAATCGTCTGCAAGAATGAAGTGGAACGAAACGGTATACTGAAGTACTAAGAAATTATGAGGCGCGACTGAAGTGCGCCAAGGATGTGGATACTGTGATAAGGAATTCCAGAATAGAGATGGGGCCCCTCCACGCCCGCACCAAAGTGGTGGCCAGACCAAACGCTCTACTGTCACCTCCGTCAACATGTTAGTTATCTAATGGGTGGATCACAGGATGCTGGGCTGTGATGTTATCCAGGCGCCTGGGCAAGTCTACGCATTAACACGGTCCATCAGGTAATAGATAGTGGACGAAACGCGAGTGAGGGTAGCAATTTGAAGAGAGTAGGCAATTCAGTTAAAGAGGACTGTACATCTCTGGAAATAGCAGCCACGGATAATGGACAGTCAAACGTCGGTACAAGGAAGGTAACTGCGAAGAAACCTGGGTAACAGAAGAAATACTTCAATTCATCGTCGAAAAAAGAAAGTACAAAAATATTCAGGTGAAGACGGGAATACAACAGTATAATCCTTAGGAATGAAACAAATGGACAGTGCAGGAAAGACAAGGTAAAACAGCTGCAGACCTGAAGAAATAGACGAAGAAATGATCGTCGGGAGGACTGACTCAGGATATAGGAAAGTCAAAGCATCCTTCGTTGTAGTTAAAAGCAGTACGATAACATTAAGAGTGCAATGGGAATTCCACTGCTAAACACAGAGGTGATCATCAATAAGTGGAAAGAGTACATTGAAAGCATCTACCAGGCGGAGCAATTGTCTGATGATGTGATAGAAGAAGAAATTGGAATTGATTTGAAAGACACAAGGGATCCAGTATTAAAGTCAGAATTTGGAAAAGCTCTGGAGGATTTGAAATCGAATAAGGCAGAAGGGATTGATAACATTCCATTGGATTTTCTAAAATCATTGGGAGAAGTGGCAAGCAAACGACTGCTCACGTTGGTGTGTAGAATGTACACTATGTGATCAAAAGTATCCTGACAGCTGGCTGAAAGTGACTTAACAAGTTCGTGGCGCCCTCCATCGATAATGCTGGAATTCAGTATGGTGTTGGCCCACCTTTAGCCATGATGACAGTTTCCACTCTCTCAGGCATGCGTTCAATCAGGTTCAAAAATGGCTCTGAGCGCTATGGGACTTAACTTCTAAGGTCATCAGTCCCCTAGAACTTAGAACTACTTAAACCTAACTAACCTAAGGACATCACACACATCCATGCCCGAGGCAGGATTCGAACCTGCGACCGTAGCGGCCGCGCGGTTCCAGACTGTAGCGCCTTTAACCGCGTGGCCACCACGGCCGGCGTTCAATCAGGTGCTGGAAGGTTTGTTGAGGAATGGCAGCTTATTCTTCAAGGGGTGCTGCACTGAGGAGAGCTATCGATGTCGGTCGGTGAGGCCTGGCACGATGTCGGCGTTCCAAAACAACCATACCATAACACCACTGCCTCCGAATTTTACTGTTGGCACTACACACGCTGGCAGATGACGTTCACCGGGCATTCCCCATACCCACACGCTGATATCGGATTGCCACATTGTGTACCGTGATTCGTCACTCCACACAACGTTATTCCACTGTTCAATCGTCCAATATTTACGCTCCTTACACCAAACGAGGCGTCGGTTGGCATTTACCGGCGTGATGTGTGGCTTATGAGCAGCCGGTAGACAATGAAATCTAAGTTTTCTCAACTCCCTCCGAACTGTCATAGTACTTGCAGGGGATCCTGATGCAGTTTGGAATTCCTGTGTGATGGTCTGGATAGATGTCTGCCTATTACACATTACGATCCTGTTCAACTGTCAGTCAAAAGACGAGGTCGGCCTGTACGCTTTTGTGCTGCACGTATCCCTTCACGTTTCCACTTAACTCTCACATTGGAAACGGTGGACCTATGGATGTTTAGGAGTGTAGAAATCTCGCGTACAGACGTATGACACAAGTGACAGTCAATCACCTGACCACGTTCGAAGTCCATGAGTTCCGCGGAGCACCCCATTCTCCTCTCTCACGATGTCTAATGACTACTGAGGTCGCTGACAGGGATACCTGGCAGTCGGTGGCAGCACAATACATCTAATATGAAAAATGTATGTTTTTAGGGATGTCTGGATACTGTTGATCACATAGTGTATGAGTCTGGCGATATACTATCAGACTTTCGGAAAAATATCATCCACACGCTTCCGAAGGTAGCAAAGGGAAATAAGTGCGCGAACTACCGCAGAATGACCTTAACAGCTTATGCAACCAAGCTGCTGATAGGGAAAATGTACAAAAGAATGGAAAAGAAAACTGAGAATTTTTTAAATGACGCTCAGTTATAATGTTAAGCTTGATAATTGGTGTTGAACATAATAAAAGTCGAGACTGGCTCATAGGATTTGTCAAGCTGGAAAAAGCATTCTGCAATGAAAAATGGTACAATGTCGTCGAAATTCTGGGAAAAATGGGAGTTAGTTACAAGGAAAGAAGGGTGATATATAATATGGACAATCGAGAGTGAACAACAAGAGTGGAGGACGAAGAACGAGGAATTCAGATTAAAAATCATTGTATGGTATTGACTCACTGCAGTGGGCAAACGGGAGCAGAAGAGAATCGAAACGTTTGAGATATGGAAGAACGCTGAAAATAGGTGGACTGTTAAGATTAGGAATGAGGAGGTTCTCTGCAGGATCGGCGAAGTAAGGAACAGAGGGAAAGCACTGACAGGTACAAGGGACAGAATGTTAAGACATGTTCAAATTCAAATGCCTCTGAGCACTATGGGACTTAACTTCTGAGGTCATCAGTCCCCTAGAACTTACAACTACTTAAACGTAACTAACCTAAGGACATCACACACATCCATTCCCGAGGTAGGATTCGAACCTGCGACCGTAGCGTTCGCGCAGTTCCATACTGTAGTGCCTAGAACCGCTCGGCCACTCCGGCCGGCTGTTAAGACATGTATTAAGACATCAGAGAATAAACTTCATGTAACTATAAAGAGCTGTAGAAGAAAAACTTGTAGCGGAAGACAGACTGGAATATATATAACAAATAATAGAGGTCGTAAAAGTTCTGTCATATTTGATATCATCAAATGTGCTTTCTGGCATTGTTTTGTTTCTCTTCGAGCATAAGTGTTTTCTGTTTTTTGGCTACAAACTTCAGCTTTAAGAACTTTAATTGAAATTTGTTGTGACTTGTTCAAACGATATTTGAGATATTTAGGAAGACATAATCTTCCCTATGACACAAATAATGTATCGTCTATTTGCTGTAATAGTCCTTATATTCCAGGAACAAAGTGGCATTCACATCGAAAGATGATTACGCCCGCCTTCCACTTTACCATTCTCGATAATTTCATTGAAGTGTTCGTGGAGAAGGCAGAAGTATTGGTAAAGCTTCTGAAGTCGAAAGCCGATGGGCAAGCCTTCGACATTTATCCGCACATCACACGCTGTACCCTCGATATCATATGCGGTAAGTTATCGTGGAAAATAAGATACAGATAACTGAAATGAACGAACCGCACTATAATAACACCACACTTGCTTATCTTACAATTACTTTATTTTAGTAGTTAATACAAAGCACATTTGTGAGTGTAAATATGAGCTGAGTTTATTACATCGTTTTGGTGATACGTAACTCTTAATCGACAGTATGGTACATAAAATACTTCCAGTTACACCTATAACTGAGATAAGTATCCGAAAGATATTTCACAAGTCACCGTTGCAACTAACACTTATTCATGAAGTTAGGTGTGTTATGGATTCACTCTGACTTTGGAATCAGAAATTAAAATACTCATCTGACAGTAAGACTGTTAAAAATGTATTTATTCTCATTATTTGTTCCATTAGAGTCATGCTTAGAACGATGGATGAGCTGTGATATTTACAGCAACAGATATGGACCACAACAATTTTGAGTGGCTGGTATATAACGGAGCGCACTGCCCTTCTCGCTTGTTTGTACCGCTATTGGTAGGCGTGGATAAAAATTTCGATGTAGTTGGTGGGAATAGTATGATTAAAATGGTCGCAGACTGCTGGCTCTATATTTATCCTTGCCATTAACTGCCAATACTACCATGCCACAAAAGTTCATCTTGATAGGAAAAGAAGTACTCATCCTGTAAAACAATAAGTACTCAAAGAGAGTTTTATATCTCACCCTTTAATGATGGAAACATTTATTAGTATCTTTCTCAGAGCACAAATGTTGCTACAGTATTCATATCAGACATAATGGTGATCTCAACGTTGAAAGTCTGAAAACGTCTTCCTTTTTGCTCTTCCACAGTGGAGTGAGTAAATCGTAATACATGCATTAAAACAGATAATGGATTCAAAACAAAAGACGGGCAGCAGTGAGAACAGTATGCATCATGCGCTTTTGTCACATAGACTGTTACCTACTTTGACGAACAGAAAACTCATAGTACGACTTGATATACCATAGATCAGTGTTATCCGTATAAAGTACTGCTCAAAATGCTGAAAAGTCCATTTTAGCGTGTAAACTCACTCCCTCCTTCATTTTTTTCTCATGTTGCTTTGCAGTAACTTCGTTGGTGTCGATGGTGCATGGGTAAGGAATGGTCAACAGAAAGATCTCGCCTCGTTGCAAAACCTGATAGTGTTGACCAACGATAACTTGTCTCCTTATGAATGTTTATGTACCTGAAATTTAAGTAGAGAAATGTTGCTTTCTAAGGATAACAGTTGATACCATTTTCCTTCATTCATTGATATCGGATGTGACACGCTTCTTAACGGTACCTAGATCCAATCATTCTTGTTTTAACAATGAAGTTTATTCCACTTTGACACTGATGTTTACTATTGGTGTATTTCTTACCGATATCGCTGGTCCAGCCTGTTGCCTGTGCTTTGGCGCGCATAAGATTGATTTGTTCTGCTCGTATATTAAGAATCTGTCTAGGGTACATTTATCCCCTAATTCTTCTTACTCTCGTTTACACTCTTCTCATCATAACAGATACTTATACAGATATTGTAATTTGAGACAGAAAAAGGTGGGTGAGGAACCAAGTCAAAGCTAAATTCATGCACTTTCCCCATTGTTATAGTTGACGTGTGAGATGGTGCATTATCTTGATGAAAGAGCACTTTTTCCGTACCAATCTTGATGTCTTTCCAACAAACACAAGTTTCAAATGATCCTTCAATGAAGCATTATTTGGTTCAGCTATGGTTCCGCCTTTTTCCAAGTAATTCATAAAGATTATTCCCTGGGACCCCAAAAAAAAAAACAGTGGGCATCACCTAACTAGCACACAAAATGATCTTCACCTTCTTTGGTGAACTTTCACCAGCCTCTGTACATTATTTTGACTACCGTTTTGACGCTAGTGTGTAATATTGGTCTCAACAGTCACAGATTGATGCAAAATGGCTTTCGGATTGCGATTAAACGTCGCCAGACATTGTGTTGAAACGTTGTGCCAGATGCGCTTTCCCTCGAATCTGGTTAACAGCGGCACTCACCTCGCCCACAGCTTCTTCACACCCTGTTCTCCATGCAGGACATTGTGCACTCGCTCAGATTCTGCCTACAATTTCAGTAATCTGTCGAATTTTTATTCGGCGGTCTTGCATTACCTGCGCTTGGTTTTCAGTGCTTGTCTGACAACACTCAATTTCATTAATCTGAAAGTAAATGGTCTTCAGTGATGGTGCAGATTCCACGTGAACTTCATCCAATCCTCTTTTAATTCGGGAGACAGCCCAAGCCCTCAGATGCAAATGTTTAATAGCAGTACAAAAGTCGGTTTTTTCCATTTCAGTGACAGTCAACACACTGACCAATACTGTTTGCTACCAACAACGAACTGCAGGCTGTGTACTGTTGAACCTTGGAATAATTAAGCTTACCGACCATGAAGGTTCTCTCATGGAAATTTGCCAGTCTTATCAAACCATTCTCACACTTTTTAATTTCCAAACAGCGCAGATGAAAGTGAAGGAATTAAAAGCGTTCCGTTCTTACAAAGTGGAATATCATACTGACGCGTAGTAGGAATCATGTAGCACACGACATCAGTCTGCCCATAACTCTCAGGACGTTGCCGACAGACTGTAGACGCCCCGAAGCGTAGCCCACGACATACAGGGTTGAGGACTGCAGGCATAATGCAAATCGCAGTGGGCTGGTGAACTGTCATGGTGGCGGCTGGCCTGCTATAACACAATAGCCCGCTGTCTGTGGCGCGGCGGGCTGCACTGCTGCTGCGCCACCCAACAACAAAGCCCCACTGCCCGACTGTGACACCTCACACTCCAGGCGACGCTGCTGCTAGCGTCAACCCTGACTTTCACCAAACCGTTGTGTTACACACCGCTTTGGAATCTGATAAATACCAGGTGCTAAACGACGTTATGCCGATGACCTGATAATAAATGAAATTCTTCTTGTTCTTTTGCTTAGGCCTTTGTTCCGCAGTTTTTGCAGGGTTGGCGTCGTTACAATCGGATTTGGCAAGGTTAATATGAAGGGATGGCCGATGCCCTTCCTGCTGCCACCCTCTACTCCGCGGGACGGAATCAGTGTACCCCAGCTGTCTGCGTCTAGTGTAAATCAAGAGATTTTGCGAACGTGTTTGAAATGTCTGCAAGTCGTGTAACTGAGGCGGGATGTAGGGACCACCCCGTTATTCATATAGTGGGATGTGGAAAACGGCCTAAAACCACATTCAGGGTAGCCGGCACATCGGCCCTCGCTGTTAATCCACCAGGCAGATTCGATTAAGAGCAGGCGCGCCTACCCGAATCCAGGAAGCAGTGCATTAGCGCTCTCGGCTAACCTGTTGGGTCATAAAATAAATTCAATTACTGAGAGATAATTCGCTATCATCCTTGAAACAAAGCGTAAGCTTCAAAATTTTTGGCTACAACGGACGTGGAATAAGAGATGTGATACATTAAATTGTACCAAAAATTTACTTAACTGACCTAGTTCCACTCTCGCAACATTTCCATAACAGACAAAAATTTCAAAATACTTATATACAGTTAGTATTGACCAACAGTTTTGACGAACATAAAACACCATGAATATGACAAATAGTTTTTATAGCCTACTGCTGGCTAGAAATTGGATTTTATCTTTGCTATTGAAAATAGCATGCTGTGGAATTCCCCACACTGTAGGAAACCATGTAACTGGCAGATTTCAGTGATCTTGTTACACTCTGCTATAACCACCGTAGGTATGGGACTGTACTCCACTTCCTCCAAACACTGTGAGGACAATATCCATTTTCTTATGCAATATGTGATCAGTGAAGACAGCGCTATAGTCAATGGTTGAGGCGATCAATTTTATTATGTCTTACTCTGCTTTGAAATCTTCTTTGGATATGGGAGCAGATATGAGATGGTGCACCCTTGAGTGGAAAGATACAAGTTTCTGTGTTACTGGGTGTTGTGAGCAAGAAGGTGTTACTGCATCTATAACTATAGTTTTTCTATAAATGTTGAAACTATATGTTTGTGCACTTATGTCAAGTTTATGGATTGGCTGCCAATCTCTATTGTGAACTGAGTATTCTTAGGTTGACTGTTTAACGTATTGTAAAATGTCTTGAGCTGTCTTGTAGTGCCTATCCATATACACAACACATTATCTACATACCTGAAACAGTATTTAATATTTGCAGTCAAAGGTTCTTTGTTCAAAGAAATGTTGTTCCAGATTGTCCATGAATGTTTCAACCGAAAGTGGGCCAAGACTAATGAAGCCATCTAACTGTTTATGCAGAGATCTTTCGAAGCGGAAATAGTTTTTTGCTAAGCATGTCTGAGTGGCCAGTATCAAGTCAATCATTTCCACAGCATTCACGTTAGAGCTGTATACTAACTCTGTCAGAACATCAACAAATTCTCCTAGTCATATCTTGGAAACAAACTACAGTTTCAAAGGATAATAATTCAGCACAGTGTGAGGCAGACCCTTTATCTTATTTACAAGGTCCGCTGAGTTTAAAATATCATGCTTTGGCTTGATTTTTGTCTTATTTTTAATTGAAATGTCCTATTTACTAGCCAGTTTGTATGATGGAGCTATGAAATAAGTTACAACTGGAAAGATGGGCAACTTTTGCTTATGTAGTGTTGGGAGCCCCTAAAGTCCACGAGGCACGTTAGCTATGATTGCTGAGAACAAGTGAAATCAATGCCATTCAACCGAGGAAACAAACAAGACAAATCTTTCTAAGTGTAGACGATGTTACAAGTGACATCTAGCGCAGCAAAAAAGTATATTTTCGCCGATATCAGGCAAGAGTCCACAGTTTTGTACTGCCATAACTCCATGAATCATAGAACCAATCACTTCACTTTTAGCTCTTAAATGTTAAAAGAGGAACGAAACACTGAATTCAGTCATCAAAAGTATTCGTCTTATGAGGGAGGTGTGTTAAGAGAGTTTAGTCTCTCGTTTTCATCGTAAGTTATTTACATTACTAGAAAAGACCTAATAAGAAGGCTTGAGCTCCTGAATAAGAATGGTTCAACAGAAGCATTCATACAATGATCAGTTAAAACATTATGCCCAACTGCTTAATGGCTTGTTGATCCACCTCTGGAATGCAGCACAGCAGCGATATGCAAGGCACGAATTCGACAAGTCCTTGGTATGTTTTCAGAGCTGTGTGACACCAGATGTCAAAGCACATGTCATGCAGTTATGGGCTGGTGGTCTGTGGGCGCAGAGCAGGCACCCAGTGGCTTCTCAGGTGCGATTAGCCGAATGTGATGCTCAAGACACAATGTGAGCTCACTCTGACGCTCGTCGCACCACATAGCCACGATTTTGGCTTTGTGACATTCACAGTTACGCTGCTGAAAGATATCTGTACTTTGGGAAATATATCAAGTGTGAAGAGATGCACATGGTCCATAATAATGTCGAGGTAGCCAACAGCTGTCATTGTTTCGCCAATTATTACCATAGCTCCAATGGCAGTCCAGGTGAATATCCCCCATAGCACAACACTATCCCCCTGGTCTGTGTCCTAGGTACGGTGCATGTGTCAGACAACTGATTGCCAGAATGACGGCATATCTGGACATAACCATCGACTTCACGTAACAAGAAACACGATCGTACCTTTCAGGTAACATATTTCCATTGACCAAAGATGTAATTTCTACGATCCCGTGGCTACTGCAATCGCAAATCACAATTCCGTTCGGTCAATATGGGAAAGTACAGTGATCATCTGCTGTGGAGCTGTAACTTCAACAATATGCGCTGAACTGTATGCTCTGAAACACTTGTGCCCCTGGATTCGCATTCGGGAGCATGGCGGTTCAATCCCGCGTCCGACCATCCTGATTTAGGTTTCCCGTGATTTCCCTAAATCGCTCCAGGCAAATGCTGGGATGATTCCTTTGAAAGGGTACGGCCGACTTCCTTCTCCGTCCTTCCCTAATCCGATGACACTGATGACCTCGCTGTTTGGTCTCTTCCCCCAAACAACCCAACCCAACTTGTACCTGCTCCCGCATTGTATATAATTAATAAAAGAAAAATCACTAAACAGAAGATATTTTATTTACAGGACCCGTTTTGGCATCTCATTAATGCCATCTTCAGCGCCATGCGTGTTAAAAATGAGTATACCTGTAGCATACGTCAAGGTATATCAGTAGTTGACAGAAAATGAAGCGTAGGAATAAAAGTCCTTAAAACCGACAAAATGTAACATGCAACACTAACAAGAGTACCTGGGCACACAAAGTACACTAAAGCAGAATATGTGCACATATTAGTCAGCATCTAAACTATTTTAACATAGCAGAGATATAACAGAACTTGAACATTTTACAAACAAAAAAAAAAACAAAAAAAAAAAGACAATAAACCAAATCGAACGCAAAAACGAATGGAGCTTGACTAGTCTCACTTTTGCATACATATAAACAAATTTCCATAACTCACATAGATGAGAATCCTATAGCTCTTAGGAAAAACTATCCTCATTCAATTGAATAGTAGCGATTTGACGTATGAAGCACACAACAGTGTGCATATCTATCGCCCAAGTAATATCGCCACTAGTGATATACGAGAATTAGTTGTCGGAATATGCGAAACCCTGCGGGCGACAAAGTGATAATCGGTAAGCCAAGAACTTGCGAGGTATACTCATCAAATACATAGAGGGCATAATGTTATACATTAAATTAAAAAATTGTAAGATTGGATTTGTTGGGGGAAGAGACCAAACAGCGAGGTCTCATCGGATTAGGAAAGGAAGTCGGCCGTGCCCTTTCAAAGAAACCATCCCGGCATTTGCCTGGAGCGATTTAGGGAAATCACGGAAAACCTAAATCAGGATGGCCGGACGCGGGATTGAACCGTCGTCCTCCCGAATGCGAGTCCAGTGTGCTAACCACTGCGCCACCTCGCTCGGTATGTAAGATATGGCATAGAGTACCTAAAGCATCAGTTAATAAGCAGACAAATATTATGGTGGAACAAGTAAGGAAATCAAATACCGTATTAACCAAAGGAAATTCCCTGTAAATCTCCTTTAATTTTGTGACTACTGTTCCCTTGAGAATATAAGGTATGACACTGTCGATCTATTTATAGAAAGACAAAACCATCCAAATATGGACCAATACATAGGAAGCTGTTTCACGAAAGGTAGTGTGGTGACAGACAAGGCTAAAATCTGGGTGAGTATGCAAAAACAAACAAGAATACAAAGTATAAACACACTAGTTAAGGAACATACTGGCGCAAAAAGGAGCAATATTTATAACTGGAAAAGGAGTGGATAAATTACGTTATACAATGAAATAGAGTAATAATAAATCAGTGTCTTCTAAATAATGGGGTAAACAAAGTGAATAAAACAACCTATGCAGTTGCATGAGACAGCATATTCCTGGAGTCTCGAGCTAACAGTAAAACTTGTTACCCACAATGCTACCGCGTAACATACTCAAAACTCATAGCTATCATCAGGTCGACATCAATCAAAAATCATTAAGCATCAGATTCTTGCATATTGTAAGATCATCATCATTGTAAAATTCCCCATAAGGTGTATGACGAAGCAAAGATCACACAGTTACAAAGATACTAAACGAACCGAAACCCAACTCATGAGATACTGTACAATCAAAAAAACATCGAAAACACCACGTATGAAGCTGGAAATATGTCAATTTTGGTATAAAAATACACCAGACCGAAAAAGGCATGCGGACAAACTGATTACTACAAATCGAACAATAGAGTAAAAACAACCAGTTCACTATTCTAAATCTCAGAGATATATTGCTGTTATAAGAAAAATCCTACCTTCGATTTGCACAAGCTTACAAATAACCAAAAGATGGTCAGCAGTAAAAATGTGCGACATACCAGTAGTATGGAGTGTTATAACTCGAGAGTCGGACGGTTGTAGAAATATCTATATCTAAGAGATGTACAAGTACTCCTAATAAGGGGACCCATCGTATGTCACAGCTGGATGAACCAACACACTGTCACAACAGTAACATGGGTCATGCATGCTAAGAATAGAAGACAAAAATATTGTTGGCAGAGAATAGTGTAGCGTATCGAATGCATAATGGTCTAAGACATAAGAATTTGGGTTAATAAGAAAGTACACAAACATGTGTAAAACGAGGTGACAACTACCAGCCTAAAGAGCACAAAAAAATACAATGCGTTAATATAGTCAAATGAAATCGGTAGTATAATGTCAAGTACAGAAATGTCCCTGGGGGATTTACATAATATAATACTCAGGTAATCAGCTAGATACCACACTCACAGAAAAATTATACCAGGATGAATTTGCTATTGAGCATAGTAAATAGGAGTCGTCAATGAATGTAATAATGGAAGCCCAGCCAGTGATGGCAAGCCCATGTACTCAAACAAAATGGTAAAAGCCATCGCCCCCTATCGAAAGTCAAACCGGTTACGCCAAGGTATTATATGAAAAGTACTTATGTGCCACAAAGTACCCTTGGAATAGTGACAGGAACACCCAACCGACAGATCCAGCTCTGGAGGAACGAAACCGCTCTGTAATGTAACAGAATTTCGTCATATGTTTGCAAAAAGATTTGATCGTATAGATATGCACACTACTGTGCACTTCATAAGTCAGATCACAACTTTTGAGTGAGGATAGTTTTTCCTAAGAACTATTATGATTCACATCTACATGAGACATGGAAAATATAGGATTAGACAAACTTTCTTTGTCTGTCTGTCCGATGGTGTATATTGCCTATTTTTTCAGTAATGTTTGGCATGTTCTATTACAGCTATGTAATGTCAAAGCAGTTAGCTTCGGCGCTAACCAGTACCTGTGCTAAGCGTGAACAGGCTCTCTCCTTAACGCTGCATATTGCATTTTGTAGGTTTTAAGATCTTATATTATTACGCTTCATTTTCTGTAATGTCAACTAGCGAAATACCATGACATATACTACATGTATACTCGTTGTTTTTAACATGCAAGAGCCTGCATGTTCTGAAAACATAAGGCTCTTTGGTGGCTTTTCTTCGGTAAGTATACGATCGGTTTCTGTCCCGTATACACGAAGCATCAAGAAAGCATTGTACTTCGTTGTTCGGTCTGCAACAGAGCGCCGCCGACCATGCTTTGCAGAGCTGGTGAGACTCATAGCGTCCACATCCTGTGTTGAGCTGTGGATGTGTACCACCATGCCACCTACTCGTGGTTTCAGCATCCTTCAACCACTTTCCATAGATGCTCACTACAGTAGCACGCCAACAGCCGACCGGCTACACTGTTTCCGAGATGCTCGCTCCCAGGCGCTTGGCCATAATAACCTGCCTTTCGTCATACTGGCTTGCACAGTGGATTACACAATTTGCAGCCCTTGTAATTGCTATAATTCTTCCCTGTTGGTCTCTACTCTGCTTATGTGCTTTTTTCACCACGTCACGTGACCGCAAGACCACTAAGAGGCACTACATCTCGTGGTGGGCTCTCGTGACATTGTTTCGATTCATCGATGTAGGATCAACCCGCCAGGTTAACTGAGAGCGCTAATGCGCTGCTTCCTGGACAAGGGTAGGAGCGCCGGCTCCGGATCGAATCCGCCCAGCCGATTAACGACGACGGCCCGTGTACCGACCATACTGGATGTGGTTTTTAGACGGTTTTCCACATCCCACTAGGTGAATGCCAGTCTGGTACTCATGTCCCACCTAAGTTAAACGTCTCGCAGACATTTGAAAACGTTCACACTGTTTCATGGCTTACACTAGACACAGACTACTGGGTGCACCACTTCCGTCCCAGAGGGTATGGGGTGGCGACAGGAAGGGTATCTGGCCACCCTTTGACACTAGCATTGCCAAATCCATAGTAACAGGACCGACCGCACGCTGAAATCGGACAAAGGCCCAAGAAAATTATGATGAATGTAGGATCACATACCCAAAATGTTATTTCTTCACTTCACAGTGAGAAGACTTACTGCTTATTGCAATACCCTCCATCTATGTGACAGAAAGAAATAGCATTTCTGTGAATAGATAAAAACTAAAGCAATAGACTGTTATTGACAGAATACATTTCTCCATTTTTAGACAGGCACGTTGCTTTATCGATTACAATTTGACAGTTGAGGGAGACCCAGTAAACTGATCATCTTAGTGTTTTATTCAATCAGTGCAGTGACACGCCAAGTGCAAGGTACAGTGTATCTTGCATTTTAATATGGTATAAAATTTAGTTTATAAATAATACTTTCTTGGTCTGTACTAACACAGTAATTTTAAGGTTCCATATCTTCACGGAAAGCGGTGTGTAAAAAATTTTTCCCCCAACCTTTAATTTGTTTCCTAACATGCTTGTGTGCTCTGTACATACATATAATGATTTTAAGGAACTTTACTTTATAAATATATACTATACTTTTATGTATTATGAAGTTTCCTTAAACAGTTTTAAAGGATTACAGAAAGTACAATTAGTGATATACCTTTCTCTTTCTTTTTTAGCACGTCGCGCTATCTATCTTGGCTGTTCATGCTTACTTCCACTTTATCAAACAGCATTAACGTGCGGTCATGACGTTCCTGAGTTAGATATATATAGACTGTTGACACTTTTACTTTGTATGTGCCACAATCTGGATAGAATTGATTGGCAGAGTAGTAAAGTAAAACTGTAATAGTCGTAGAATGACTCTATTTTTATCTTCCTCATTTGATATCAATTCATTTTTCTATAACCGCAAATCTGACGATTTAATGTAACAGTTATTTTTAATCTGTAACATATCTCTCTAAATTACTCGAATAGAAAGGAAATTAGCTGCCATGGATTGGTATTCGTGGCATAGAGTGGTGTAGCTTTCAAAGATATTAACCATTTCAGCTGTACAATTAATATATGGCACAAGGTCCGAGACAAGTCAACCGTCAAACTCAATAACTGCTGGTGAATATGAAGGTACATAAAAAAAAAGAAATCTGTTGCTGTAAATAATATATACGAAGAACGAGCCATTGCCTTGTGATATATTTATTTCCATGTTTACGAGAACAGCTGTATTGCGGGAGAGCTTCTGAAAAATTGCGAAAGGGAAGAGAGATACTGGCAAAAGTGGAACTGTGAGGGGAAGGGGGATCTCAGCACGTGCCTGAATAGCTCGGTAAGAACTTTGCCACGGATAGGCTAGCTGCAGGTTTGAGTCATGACCTTGTACATAGTTTTATTATCATGAGAAACGCTAATATTTACCCAGTTTCAGTGATAAATTGCATATCTGACGAATGAACAGACATGATACATCATATAATTATTTTGCATTTCTGGAATGGAGTCTCCGTTTTAATGATTTTTTTGCATTTATTAAAATGTATCACTTCATCTGTTAACAGAAACGGCGATGGGCACCCCTGTCGACGCACAAAACAATGATGAATCTGCTTATGTGAACGCAGTTTACAGGTATATAATCCTCGACTGTAATACTTCCGTATAAGGGCCGGGTGTCAGGTGTTAACGATTGGAGAAATTAGAGGATAAGAATAATTGTTTAATTGTTGTTTGTCACGAGCTTCATGCTGAATATTTTTAAGGAAGAACAGATTCACCTGTGAATTTACAGCTAAAAACCAGCTATTCTCCAGTTGAACTGGAGATTCTCGCAAAATTGGTTCTCAGTAGATTCATATTACTACTTGTTTATGTCTTAAAACAGTTTACATTTATGTACTAATTCGTTTTAGGATTCTAAACAAACAATGGTTAGGTAATTTGTAACAACCAATTGCACCAGTAAAAATGTTTCTTATTGTTTCAGAACTGTCCCATGATTTGTCACCCACTAATCAAGACTTCAATTAATGTTAAGAACTTAGTGCTACCAATGTGTAAACTGTTCTGCAGATTGTAATAAATGTAACACTCTATTTGCGACGACTTCATTTTTACGAAATAGTCGGTGATACATTAGGAGTTTCTGTAACTAAAGCTGCCATTTACAAACGACATCAGAATACACTCATTTATTTTGAGCTTGTCACTACGGATGAAACATTCTCTTGGGATCTTTGTACTGATTGTTTCTAGTATATTAACCTGAGTGCTTTACTTGATACCTCTACAGACTCTTTGTAGACTCGTACCAGAAACATCGCACTAAATCCCACAAGCAATGTCACTGTTACCATCCCAACTACCTGCTGAAAACCCTCGCCATTCACACGTAGCTGACACCAGCAGCTACGGTTACGACTCAGCAGCAGTCTCGTCATACAGCAGCCACGAGTCATTGCGTATCATTTACTTTGCTTCATTGTTTACAGCATCGGCGAACTCACCATCAAAAGAATTTTTAACCCGTTGCTGCACAACGACTTCATTTTCCGAATATCTAATACTGGAAAAGAATTCTACAGGAAACTTGACATTCTACATGAGTTTACTAGAAAGGTAATAGATTTAAATCTAACGTATTCCACTAAAAACATTTCCTAAATGATGACACATAATTAAATTACGCACATAAGTTTCACGTCTTGCGTAGAACATCTCAAACTGATTCTCGAATGTCATTCGCATCGTTCTGCACAATGAGAGATGATCCGCTTTTCTTTTAGAATCTTCCTATTTAAGCTAACTGGGTAGCAGTAAAAAAGTTGAATTTACGGGTGTTGGAAGCACGTGAAACAGTCGATTTTTCAACAGCACCGGGTAATTATAATTAGAGAGCAGCTTCTCACAGAGGCCGAGTGTGGGCTATAATTATCGTACGGCAGAAAAACTTGATACATATTCTAATGCACAACGATGGAAAAAAATTAGTTCCAATTTTGGCCACCAAGTGCAAATCTGGCGCCGTGAATGCAAGAAATACATATAGAAATGTTGCCGTACGTAATGGGTCGGAGGTATTTTTTTCCAGTGTAAACTGGTTCCACATCAACTCATTAGCACATCTGCCAAGTTTCGCTGCCATACGATAACTACAACTTATACTGGACCTCCGTGGGTAGATCTACCGTAAGTGTGCCTATCCAGTACTGCGTTGGTGGAAGATGTAGAACCATATCCACACTTGGAGACACTTTAGAGGTTAATTTTAGAAGAAAGAGAAACTTTGGTTTCGTAAAATAATATTTAGGCCCAGGTGACTGGACTGTAACGCAACTTTAATACTGCCAACCTATGACGCGGTATGAGGAGTACGAAGCAGTCGCTACTGTTTAGGCTGAGATCCTGTAGCGATTGAGCGTCTGGAACAGTTGCATAATCTAAAGTGATATACTGCTTAAATTTTAGAATGTAGGAAAAAACGTTTATTCTAACCGTTCCGAGAAAGCTATTGCGATTAATTTCCAATAGTTATCACGGTTTGACTTTTGATAGTTTTATACCAATTTTCTATGAATCAGGAGAAGTGTCTCTTAGTCATGTCGTTCTTTCTCACGTGAAATGTGGTGCATCTAGAAATTTTGCACCGTGAATAACAAGAGAGAAATGGGAGCTTCTCTCTTGCGGTACTTTCCTATCCTCTTTAGATAATTTAAACCCTTAAAATAAGAGTATAATCTAGCAAGGCTTCTAGCTACGAGAACGTAAAACCATCTGAACACTTTCTTAACACCTAAGAAAGACAGCAAGGGGAAAACACCATCCATGAATATGAACTAGGTGGTTAGTATGAGCACTTCCTAACAGAAGGGGCCGGATTCGATTCACAGCCAGGTCGGATATTTTCTCTGTTTGGGGACTGTATGCTTTGTTGTCCTAACGTTCATATCGTCACAGTTGACATTCCACGACTGTGATGACTGTGAGGGCTCGTCCTGAAATCCCTGATAGCTAGCAGTGCTCTGGAAAGTTCTCAGCTGAAAACAATAGCCGTCCACAGAGCAGCGACGTGTTGCCATAGAGGCGTTTGCAAAATCGCGTTAAGTGATTGGCTGAGATAAATGTGTGAAGCTGCTGCGCTCAGTCCACTGCAACTCTGAGACCTTACGCGACTCGAATATAGTGTGTGGACACTGTAACCAATTACATGAGAGATGTATGCCAACATAAACAAACGAGAACTTACAAACCACTTGGGAGACGAGCGGAGCGGGATAAAAAACCCCACCTGCCTCTCACATTGCAGGCAAATTATGTTAGTGTTCATGCTCCTGCAAAAGCCGAACAGACCTACCCGTCGAAGAGATCGCCGATCTCTTTTGGTGTTGTGAGGGTTGTACTCTGACCCATTCATGGACCTAGGATTAGTCTCTTCGCTCATTTCAGTACAAGAAAAGAAAACAACGTGAAACGAGCAATACAAACCAAATTGGTGTATACAAAGTGTTCGACAACGGATACAGCGCAATTTTTTGTTGAGGTTGGCGGTGGCGTAAACAGAGCCAGTTTTAAGGCCCAAGCGACACAGCCTCCTCTTGGGTCGCCAAGCTGATAGGGGAGCCAGGGGCACCTAAGTACATGATTTTTAAACAATGCATATCACAATAGAAGTGAGAACTGACGCAGGTGAAAGTGAATGTAAATGGAGGCAGGGGGGATGGGGGACCAAAGATATATTTTCCACATGTACCGAAACTAGTAGCCTACTATTCAGCCATTGTTGTATACCAACATGTCTTAAGTTACACGTGGTACAGTGGAGGAGCACCCCTTGTGAAAACATTTTGGAAAACATTGAGTTTCCCTTTTTAATGTCAAACTTCTATCGCTAAACAGATTAATACATGTGGCTGTGGTTTAACTTTTGATGCAGTATGAAACTGGCTAGCATTTAGTTTTATATTATTTTATGAATGAAAAAAACCCGCAACACTGGTGTTTTTTCATTCCTGATGTTAAAATATTTTACCAAGGACCAACAAAAGAGAAAATTTAGAAAATGTATTACCGCCTTGAGCTGCTGGTAAAATACTTCATTTATACAACCTGTTTCAGTCGTATAACCTTCATCAGGTACATAAAAGTGTTCACAGGATCATATAAGGCGAAATGTAAAATAGTTATCGTCAGGTGCCGTCACATCCTAGTATAAATTACGTCGACATTCGTTAAAAACTGTGCTAAGGAGTGTACACATCCATGTTAAAACTGTAATCAGTATTAACGACATAATTTATTTTACGTATGATGACAGTGTATTGTTCGTGGTTTTATCACCTGACGATAACAATTTCATGTTGTCCCCCCCCCCCCCCCCTTCATGATGCTGTGAACACTTCTGTGAACCTGATGATGTTCAGATGTCAGATGACTGAAACTGGTTGTATAAATAAAGCATTTTACCAGCAGCTGAAGGCGGTAATATGACATTTTTTCAAATATATGACTGCTGTGGGGCATTTCCTTCTGAAAATATACTGAACAGTCGATTATTTTATGTTATTGGCAGGTCATTAGAGACAAGAAGCTATCGAAGATGATGGAGAAAATCGACGAGAAGACAGATGAAATAGGTACCAGAATTTAATTACCAGTTTTGGATTGGTTTGTGTTAATGTAGAGCTGCAGTCGGGTTGATGAGTTCGTAATTTCACAGGTAGAAAGCGGCGAGTGGCCTTCCTGGACATGCTGCTCGCCGAGTCTGAAGATGGCCAGAAGTTAACCGACCAAGAGGTACAGGAGGAAGTGGACACTTTCATGTTTGAGGTGAGGTATAGTAATTTTAGCTCCAGCAAGATTCATTTGGAAGCAGTCTGTAGTTCCATTGCTTAGTCTGAGTATGTATTTAAACACCAAAACAACAGCCAATATATTCTACTTTTTTTCTATCTCAAAACCTCTTTGTTTAATTGTTTTATTTGGAAATGAGACACTAAAAGTGGCATACGACTTCCTTTATTTGGGAAGCAAAGTAACTAGCAAGAGCGAGAAAAGGGATTCTGGAAAAGGTGATACTTTAATTCGTAATACAAATCAAAATATTAGGAAGTTTTTTCGGAAAGAACATGACTCGAGTGTAACCTTTTACCGAAGTGAATCATGGGCGTCAAACAGAAAATACAAGTAGCGAATACAAGCTTTTCAACTGTGTTGCTACTGAAAAATGTGGAAGATTCAATGGGTAGAGCAGTAACTAACCCAGAGTTACTGAACCGAACGGCATAGGAGAAAAGAGAAACTTACTGCACAGTTTCACTGAAAGAAAGATTAAGTTGACGGAACATATCCCAAGACACGATATCACTAGGGAGACACCCAACAAACTAGTAGTAGACGCTACGGAAGAGGGATAATAAATGTTACAGTGTCCTAGAAGAGACTATCTGCCTACGTCGACGGCAAAATTTACATTCACTGTGAATCACACTCACCAAAAATTCACAGATAACGATTATTAACTGGCTGAATAATCAAAATGTCTAAAATAACTATAAATTGTTTCAAAGATTAAGTTTTCAGAGTACTGAAAGTAAGAAAATAGTAAAAAAATTGCTATGTATTTGTAACTCGTCTTTCTTACCTCATATAGTTTAAGTGTCGAAAACATCATATAAACACTTTCCTACACAAAGCTACAAATTGCATGTAAGAAAATGTTTAAAGGCTTCTGGTGAAAGTTGCTCTCTTATCTAGTACAATATTATGAATGATATGCTGATGAAATGTGCAGTATAAGAGGGAGAGAGAGAGAGAGAGACAGACAGACAGACAGAGAGAGAGGGGGGGGCGGGGGGAACCCTGTCATTTGATATCTTCTTGCCACACATCTGGGCCTTATCACTTCACTCCACTAATACTACCACCCATCTTCCTCGTTCTTGTTGTTGTTGTTGTCTTTAGAGACTGGTTTGATGCAGCTTTCCAAGCTACTGTATCCTGTGTGAACATCTTCATATTTGAATAACTACTGAAACCTACGTCCTTCTGGATCTGTCTACTGTATTCATCGCTTCATCGCTTGATCTGTCCCTACGATGTTTACCCCCCATACTTCCCTCCAATACTAAACTTGTAATTCCTTGATGACTCACTATGTGTCCTGTCAACTGATTCGTTCTTTTGGTCAAGTTGTGCCTCAAATTTCTTGTCTCCTCAATGCTGTTCAGTGCCCCCTCTTTAGTCACGTGATCGACCCATCTATAATTCAACATTTTTCTGTAGAACAACATTTTGAAACCTTCAGTTCTTTTTTTGTCTAAACTGTGTATCGCCCATGTTTCACTTACCATACATGGCTACACTCCGTACAAATAATTTTAGAAAAGACTTCCAAACACTTACATCTACACTCCTGGAAATGGAAAAAAGAACACATTGACACCGGTGTGTCAGACCCACCATACTTGCTGCGGACACTGCGAGAGGGCTGTACAAGCAATGATCACACGCACGGCACAGGGGACACACCAGGAACCGCGGTGTTGGCCGTCGAATGGCGCTAGCTGCGCAGCATTTGTGCACCGCCGCCGTCAGTGTCAGCCAGTTTGCCGTGGCATACGGAGCTCCATCGCAGTCTTTAACACTGGTAGCATGCCGCGACAGCGTGGACGTGAACCGTATGTGCAGTTGGCGGACTTTGAGCGAGGGCGTATAGCGGGCATGCGGGAGGCCGGGTGGACATACCGCCGAATTGCTCAACACGTGGGGCGTGAGGTCTCCACAGTACATCGATGTTGTCGCCAGTGGTCGGCGGAAGGTGCACGTGCCCGTCGACCTGGGACCGGACCGCAGCGACGCACGGATGCACGCCAAGACCGTAGGATCCTACGCAGTGCCGTAGGGGACCGCACCGCCACTTCCCAGCAAATTAGGGACACTCTTGCTCCTGGGGTATCGGCGAGGACCATTCGCAACCGTCTCCATGAAGCTGGGCTACGGTCCCGCACACCGTTAGGCCGTCTTCCGCTCACGCCCCAACATCGTGCAGCCCGCCTCCAGTGGTGTCGCGACAGGCGTGAATGGAGGGACGAATGGAGACGTGTCGTCTTCAGCGATGAGAGTCGCTTCTGCCTTGGTGCCAATGATGGTCGTATGCGTGTTTGGCGCTGTGTAGGTGAGCGCCACAATCAGGACTGCATACGACCGAGGCACACAGGGCCAACACCCGGCATCATGGTGTGGGGAGCGATCTCCTACACTGGCCGTACACCACTGGTGATCGTCGAGGGGACACTGAGTAGTGCACGGTACATCCAAACCGTCATCGAACCCATCGTTCTACCATTCCTAGACCGGCAAGAGAACTTGCTGTTCCAACAGGACAATGCACGTCCGTATGTATCCCGTGCCACCCAACGTGCTCTAGAAGGTGTAAGTCAACTACCCTGGCCAGCAAGATCTCCGGATCTGTCCCCCATTGAGCATGTTTGGGACTGGATGAAGCGTCGTCTCACGCGGTCTGCAAGTCCAGCACGAACGCTGGTCCAACTGAGGCGACAGGTGGAAATGGCATGGCAAGCCGTTCCACAGGACTACATCCAGCATCTCTACGATCGTCTCCATGGGAGAATAGCAGCCTGCATTGCTGCGAAAGGTGGATATACGCTGTACTAGTGCCGACATTGTGCATGCTCTGTTGCCTGTGTCTATGTGCCTGTGGTTCTGTCAGTGTGATCATGTGATGTATCTGACCCCAGGAATGTGTCAATAAAGTTTCCCCTTCCTGGGACAATGAATTCACGGTGTTCTTATTTCAATTTCCAGGAGTGTATATTCAATGTTAACAAATTTCTCCTCTTCAGAAATGCCTTTCTTGCCATTGCCAGTCTACATTTTATATCCTCTCTACTTAGACCATCGTCACTTATTTTTCTATCCTAGTAGCAAAACTCATCTATTTCTTCAAGTGTCTCATTTCCTATATGATTCTCTTAGCATCTCGTGATTTAATTATACTACATTCTATTATCCTTGTTTTGCTTTTGTTCATGTCCATCTTTCAGCTTTCCTTTCTTTGCTTAGGACTCCTTTTCCATCTGAACTCTTGATGCTCATGGAACTGCTTCTCTTTTCCCCCCAAAGGCCTCTTTAGTTTCCCTGTGTGTGGTATCTACCTTTCACCAAGTGAAATATGCTTCTAAATCTTTACATTTGTCCCATATCCAATTCTGTCAATTTCCTTTTTTAGAGGTATGTACTCCTTTTCGCCTTTTTCATTTGTTGCATTTTTAAATTTTCTCCTTTCCTGAATTAAAATCAGTATTCTTGTGTTATCCAAGGATTTATACTCGGCCTTGTCTTTTTATCAACTTGCTCCTCTGCTGCCTTCACTATTTCATCTCTTAAAGCTACTCATTCATTTCTGCTATATGCATTTCCCCTGTTCCAGCAAATTGATGCCTAATGTCCCTCTGAAACTCTCAGCAACCTCTGGTTCTTTCAGTCTATCCAGGTCCAATCAACTTAGTTTTCTACATTTTTGCAATTTCTTCTGTTTCAATCTACAGTTCAGAAACAATAAATTGTGGTCATACTCCACATCTTACCCTCGAAATGTCTTCCAATTGAACATTTGGTCCCTAAATCTCTGTCTAACCATTATATAATCAATTTGAAACCTTCTGTTGTCTCCAGGTCTCTTCCACATGAACAACCTATTTTCATGTTTCCTAAGCCAAGAGTTTCGAATGATTAAATTATGCTCTGTGCCAAATGCTACCAGACACTTTCCTCAAGTCCATACTCACCTATTACTTTTTCCTCTCTTCCCTTTTCTGCTATCGAATTCCAGTCCCCCAACACAATTAAATTTTCGTCTCCTTTGACAATCTGAATAATGTATTTTATCTTGTCATACATTTCTTCAATGTGTTCATCATCTGTGCAGCAAGTTCGCATGTAGACTTGTACTACTGTGGTAGACATGGGCTTCGTGTCTTTCTTGGCTCTGGTAGTGCGTTCAGTATGCTGTTCATAGTAGCTTACACATATTCCTATTTTCTCATTCATTATTAAACCCATATCTGACTGTTTTTGTAACCCTGAATTCACCTGACCAGAATCCTGTTCCTCCTGGCACCAAACTTCACTAATTCCCATTGTATCTAACTTCAAGCTATCCATTTCCCTTTTTAACTTTTCTAACCTACCTGCCTGTTAAGGGATCTATCATTCCACGCTGATCTGTAGAATGCTAGTTTGGGTGTTCTTACCTACCACTAGTGTAGACTGTATCTTCACTACCTCCGTAAGTCTCAATTTATCTCTTCACATTTTCCCTTTATTGGCTCCATAATCGCTTTTCAACTCTATTACTATGTACATTCTACAAAATTCAAGCTATTTGGCTTTCCCCACTTAATGTTTTTCATTTATCTAGATACTTATTCTGTGGTCGCCACATACTTTAATAACCCGCTAACGCCGAGTATTGCGAATTTTCATCATATCAAAGCCGATAGGTGCACGTACTACACGAAGCTACAAAGTTTCTGACGTGTGCTGCCATCTCTTGAGAGTTTGGGGCACTACATGAGACACTTGCTGTTCAAGCATTTGTTCACACATACGCGATAAGTTATCGTGATTGTTTGGAGAATTATAGCTCTATGTTGAGATAAGTAGAGTTCTGAAATTTATTTGTTTATACTGCAGTATCTATGACGAACATCACAGTTTGATGTAAGGAATAGATGCACGTGCAAGTGAATTCGAAACTACTGTCTGTGTGAAATACGCATCATAAGGCGTTTTTGTACCTCCGTGGCTGCATGCACCTTTCATTAGTAGTACCAAAAAGCTTCAGTGACCAGCTGTGTTCATTATTCACATATATTTTCTCTAATTTGTTGCAAGTTTCAAATAATACTTTTGAACATCGAACCTCAACTCTGTTTTGACTGCGACATTATCCCTTTCATTGCGATGTGGAAATTCAAAGCTCGTGTACCACTTGAGAGAGCGATGACAGCTGCCTGAGTGACATTGATGAAAGGGGTGTGGAGTACGTTCAGCCTGCATTAACATACACATCCGTCACAGATGAGAAAGCAGAAAATTCAGTTAAGCAGATAAGATTTTAGCTCTTCTTTCCCTTCGTATTTATTTTTTTTCTAGTTCCTACAACGTCTTGCGTTTTTTCGGAAGGTTGCCGTACGAATGATGCTGATAATATATTTCGAGGTCATGGAACTGCTCTCTGTACAGTACCAACAGTACAGTAAAAACAACAGTTACATGGAAGACTATGTAGGATGACTGTAATCAGACAATTGTTCCTCCTCGAAGCAGCACCTTGCCTGAAGAAGTCTTGAAAGCTCCAATAGATTATTATTATGAATTTTCTTATGACTTTTTGTTGAAACATAGATGCTACCTCACTAAAAAAAGTGATGGACCCTGGATACGTTGTCGGATGTCAATGTCAATAAAAATTTGTACACACACACACACACACACACACACACACACACACACACACACACACACACACACACCATCAGAGGGTATGCAAATGTTTCAGAGTTCCAGTTCTCCGTGACAGGTAGAATGACCACCCGAGTGTATTAGTGTTGTTTGTGATCAGTGTTGTTACTGGGCCTTGTGGGGCAGATGCGGTGTGTAAACAGCGCCAGATGCTGTGTGATCACTGTGCTACATACTCTTGTGAAACAACTTTACCAGTACTTGACATAATTCGTGGGCTTCCGTTTGGGAGGCTGGTGGAATCGCACAGTATCCAGATTTCCAGATTTATGGGGCATTTGGCTGTATCAGTGGCCGGATGTTGAACTTCATGGGAACATAGGGTAGGCACACTCTTCAGTGTTCTGGTCGACCACATCTGCCCACAACAAGAGAAGACCATAGTACTATGCACCAAGTACATTATAACCTCCTCATATCTGCAATTCCCATCTTATTTGAGCCGGCCTTGACTGAATTTATCGCTGGTTACTTTACACTGTATTTGGTTAATTTTTTTATTTTTTGTTTTAACCATATTTTCTGTTATTTTTTGTTTATGAATGTAACTACGATCACGTTATCTATTTTTATGAACTCTGACTGTTGTTTTCTGTTTTTAAACTTCAAGATGTTTTGCTTTTTATTAAAACACCGATTTTGTTTAAGGGCCACGATACGACCTCGGCCGCCATATCTTGGGCTTTAGTCTTACTCGGACACCACCCAGAGATACAAGTGAGTAACCCCAAGATATCCTGTTATTCTAGCCTTAAACACAAAATTACTCCGTCGTAAGTCCAAACAGCAGTTACAATGTCAGAAAAATGAAAATCGCCTTGTAGATTCTAGATAACACAAAAGATTTCCTTGATCGCTATTTGAATGAGAATTTGGTGGAGCGTTTTGTTCATGGATTCTGACTTTGAATCACACTTCGTTCTGTCTGCCTCACATCCCCCCCCCCCCCCTCCTTTCTCTCTCTCTCTCTCTCTCTCTCTCTCTCTTTATCAGTCCCCTGGTTTGATGCCTCCCGCCGCGGTTTCCTATCACACGTAAACCTCTGTACCTGAGAGTATTAGTTACACCTTGACCCGCCGGAGGTTCAAGTCCTCTCTCTGGCATGGGGGCATGGGCGTATGTGTGCCATCCTTAGCGTAAGTTAGTTTAAGTTAGATTAAGTACTGCGTAAGCCTAGGGACCGACGATCACAGCAGTTTGGTCCCATAAAAGAAACTACTTAATGGTCTGGTTATTTGTAATATGTAATCCGATCTCAAGTTCTCGTACAATGTTTCCCTCTGACTTCCTCTGATCATATTGAAGTTTCTTCCTTATCTTTCCTTTCATTAAATATTTTTTCCTTAATACTTTGTAAAATTGAGCATTATAAAACTTTAATACCAAGACAGAGGCTGATAAGGTTACCTATAGACATAAACTTCAAAATATGTTTAATAATGTTAGACTACACTAAATATTATCTGACTGTAATTTGTTCGATGATCTTTGAATCGTTTATTTCAAGTGCGCCATCTTACAATTATATGAATCCTTTCTGTCAGTTTCGCAGTGCTGCCTGTGGTCTGATTTTTCTACTGATCGATGACAATGGCGGTCAACAAGTGAACTAATTCACAAATACTCTAATGTTCGTTAAATTTCTACTCAGATATGTTCATTTTAATACGATTATTACATATTACCGCATTAATTTCTAACACGATGTCGCCAGAAAGTGACAGATATATTACACAATCATATTTTGCCGTCTTCTCGTTAATATTCTGTACGTATTCCTTTCGTCGCCGATTCTGCAGAGACACTATATTTTATCTACCAATCAACTTAATTATTAACATTCTTCTACGTCATCATATTTCTACGGATTCGATTATCTTCTCATCCGTGTTTCTCACAGTGCTACGCTTAGAAACAATTTTGCACATCAGCTGTAGATCCTCGGCGATATTTGATACTTGTAGACCTGTTTCGGCAAGGCATGTTCTCTTTGTCTGTACTGGTCTGTATATTGCGTTCATGGTCCTTCGTCCGTGATGTGCTGGTTTACTTTCTTCACATCGTCTAGTACGTAGTCTCCAATTTTGGTGCTTAGAATTGTGGAAAGGGACAAATAATGTTGGGGGCAGTTCCACCTTAAAATTGTAATTTATTGTAATATAATAACACATTTACAACTAAAGCGGCACATAGCAGAAACTTTACAACCACGAATTTCAAAATGCAATCCTTTCACGGCCGAAGGCCTCCAAACAAAAAATCTTAAAAGTCAACAAGATAAAAATGCAGTTAAAATAGCAAATAAAATAATTAAAATATATAAGGTGTCACAGCTAGGCTGGAAGCCTCAAGGCAAGGGTGGATAGACAAAAAACAAGATGCAATACAAACGGCTGAAAGCCCACAGTCAAATTTTCAAGATTTTAAAACATATTACCATAACCTTTCAAAGTCAGAAGGCCGCAATGTTTAAGCTGGAAAGGTAATTGTAAGAATAAGGTTCCAAGGCTAAAGGCCCACAATTAATTTTACAAAATTAAAAAAAATATATAACCACAAGCCTTAAGTTTTAAGTAGCTAAGACCAGACTAAAAGAAAATACAACGCAACGGCAATAACCTTTCAGCAAATATCCATTTGCCGGAATTCAAACTTACTTGCATAAAACACAGTAAAACCAAGAATTTTTTTTATCATTGGCTATGACAGATTACAAAAATGTTCAAATGTGCGTGAAATCTTATGGGACTTAACTGCTAAGGTCATCAGTCAAATGGTTCAAATGGCTCTTAACTTCGGAGGTCATCAGTCCCCTAGAACTTAGAACTAATTAACCCTAACTAACCTAAGGACATCACTCATTTCCATGCCCGAGGCAGGATTCGAACCTGCGACCGTAGCGGTCACGCGGTTCCAGACGGTAGCGCCTAGAACCGCACGGCCACTCCGGCCGGCGTCATCAGTACCTAAGCTTACACACTACTTAACCTAAATTATCCTATGGACAAACACACACACCCATGCTCAAGGGAGGACTCGAACGCCGCCGGGACCAGCCGCACAGTCCATGACTGCAGCGCGGCGACAGATTACAAACCGACAATTAAACACCGGTGAGAAAACCAGTAAAGACTCAGAAGCCTCCAGGGGATCGGTCTGCCCTCGTTCACTTATGTGAGACAAGTGGTGAGCCCAACTACACTTGATCCGTCGGAACCCAACCAAGGGACAGCCACGGACCGACCGACAAAACGACTTGCTTGCCACAAATCGGTACATGAAAACTCACACACAAAATGTTACGGACGTAATTATCCACAATCAAATATGAATGTATTAAGCTGTCAAAACTACACACCGTGTTTGACAGCGACAACAGGTGAGGAAAGCACACTGCCGGAAATTACGTTAGTGGCCAGGGCTGGTAACCGGTACACTAACGGCCACAAGGCAGAAAATTCCGCTGCTGCACTTGAATTGTAGTCAACCAATATAGTTAATTCCACCGCATGGCGGCTAAATTTCAGCTGGTCCGCACCAAACGACCGACTTCTAAAAAATGGTTCAAATGGCTCTGAGCACTATGGGACTTAACGTCTATGGTCATCAGTCCCATAGAACTTAGAACTACTTAAACCTAACTAACCTAAGGACATCACACAACACCCAGCCATCACGAGGCAGAGAAAATCCCTGACCCCGCCGGGAATCGAACCCGGGAACCCGGGCGTGGGAAGCGAGAACGCTACCGCACGACCACGAGATGCGGGCGTTACCATTCCGTTATACAGGTTATACACAGGTTGAACAGCAGAGGGTACAGACGACACCCATACCCTACACACTATTCAGCCCAGCCACTACTCTCTTGTTCTTCCATTCTTATTATTCATTCTTTCTCAATCTACAGTGTAAACTGTGTGTCAGTAGCGAATGGACAATTATGGTTAAAGACTGTGCAGTCTAGAGTTGTGTTTCGGCAACTGTGTATGATTAAAGAAAGTAAGTGAAGGCATCTCGTAAAACACATAACTGCAACGTGTCTTCTCCTTTGAAACTGCAGAGGTTAACACAGCCATCTAGTGAGAGGGTAACGCTAAGATGTGATACTGGGTAGACCTTCGGCACATTGGCTGGCAGTTTTGTTATCAGAAACTGTATAGTACCACACCTCTTAATCTTGCATGTTGAAACTCCCTCTGGAAATGTTGGGTTGGGGTTGGGTTGTTTTGAGGGAGGAGACCAGACAGCGAGGTCATCGGTCTCATCGGATTAGCGAAGGACGGGGAAGGAAGTCGGCCATGCCCATTCAAAGGAACCATTTCGGCATTTGCCTGTAGTGATTTAGGGACATCAAGGAAAACGTAAATCAGGACGGCCGGACGCGGGATTGAACCGTCGTCCTCCAGAATGCGAGTCCAGTGTGCTAGCCACTGCGCCACCTCGCTCGGTCTGGAGATGTCTTCAAGTTGAGGACATCTGTTGATGTGCATTAGTGACGTTAGATACCACGGCGGCTGCATCCAACATATCTTTCAATATCGGCGTTCATACGAGGTTGAACAGTCAAGGCTGCGTTTAAAACAAAACTACAGTTACGCAGAGGCATCAGGGATACGAAAAACATTTTGAATCTCTTTTTGAAATCCGACGATTCGTTGTTACAGGGTGAGATTTAGAGTAACGAACTAACCTCTCTACTAGCAAGTTACACACATGTTCAGAGATAGAAAAATGCGACGAAATGTCTTCTTCAAAAATGGTTCAAATGGCTCTGAGCACTATGGGACTTAACATCTGAGGTCATCAGTCCCCTAGAACTTAGAACTACTTAAACCTAACTAACCTAAGGACATCACACACATCCATGCCAGAGGCAGGATTCGAACCAGCGACCATAGCAGTTGCGCAGTTCCTGACTGAAGCGCCTAGAACCGCTTGGCCACCGCGCCGGCTGTCTTCTTCGTGAACGTGATTGCGAAGGGTCAAAAGAACATTAAAATTCTTGATTGGATGTCATGGTTCTTAAATAGTGAAAGTACCAAAATTTCAACTAACTGCCTCATCGATATTTTCATACGCTATGTTACCAGTTTTAAGATTCTTGTCTCACTTTAAAGTACAGGGTGATTCAAAAAGAATACCACAACTTTAAAAATGTGTATTTAATGAAAGAAACATAATATAACCTTCTGTTATACAGCTTTACAAAGAGTATTTAAAAAGGTTTTTTTTCACTCAAAAACAAGTTCAGAGATGTTCAATATGGCCCCCTCCAGACACTCGAGCAATATCAACCCGATACTCCAACTCGTTCCACACTCTCTGTAGCATATCAGGCGGAACAGTTTGGATAGCTGCTGTTATTTCTCGTTTCAAATCATCAATGGTGGCTGGGAGAGGTGGCCGAAACACCATATCCTTAACATACCCCCATAAGAAAAAATCGCAGGGGGTAAGATCAGGGCTTCGTGCTACATTTTCATCACTCGTTCTCGGCTGTCCAGAACTTTTCCCTTTGCACAAACACCCATTCTCTGTAAACTGTTTATACCAACGTTTAATACACCACCTATCAGGAGGTTTAACACCATACTTCGTTCGAAATGCACGCTGAACAACTGTCGTCGATTCACTTCTGCCGTACTCAATAACACAAAAAGCTTTCTGTTGAGCGGTCGCCATCTTAGCATCAACTGACGCTGACGCCTAGTCAACAGCGCCTCAAGCGAACAAATGTACAACTAAATGAAACTTTATAGCTCCCTTAATTCGCCGACAGATAGTGCTTAGCTCTGCCTTTTGTCGTTGCAGAGTTTTAAATTCCTAAAGTTGTGGTATTCTTTTTGAATCACCCTGTATATCCACTTAGCCTCTGAAATTAGTTATACAACAATATAACAGTCATGTGCTACGAGCTGCCTCATATTTGTTCATGTTTCAACGATAGCTTCAAACAAAATATTTACGTTGTCATGAAATAACCCCGCTTTTTCTGTTTCTGAGCTTGAGTTTTAGGCATTACAAGTAAATTAATTTTTATTAATGTTAATATTTTAGGCCCCTTGCAAAATGGCGTTCCCCAGTTAGTAAAGCGGAGGGCTGCGCCCTTCTTCAAAAAACAGTGCCCACAAAGGATTGCCATATCATCCCATACCAAGCGGTTTGGCTTTCGCAAAAAAATCCTCGTTGTGACTCTCTTGCTATCACACAGACTTCAGTGGTTTCTCATTTAAAAAGTAGAGAGATGTCAAAAAGAAATCGTAGTTGAAGAAGTAGACCATACGACCTAACAGTGTTTGTAAAAGGGGCAGCAATCACAACTGCAGACGTACTTGTGGTTGGCCTTCGGGGCAGTTGCTTGCGTCCCGTTCACGTTGATTTGAAGGACGAAGCTTCAGCCGGCCGTTGTGGCCGAGCGGTTCAAGGCGCTTCAGTCTGGAACCGCGCGCCCGCTACGGTCGCAGGTTCGAATCCTGCCTCGGGCATGGATGTGTGTGATGTCCTTAGGTTAGTTAGGTTTAAGTAATTCAAAGTTCTAGGGGACTGATGACCTCAGATGTTAAGTCCCATAGTGCTCAGAGCCATTTGAACCATTTTTGAAGGAAGCTTCAGTCCAAGTCCAGGCTGACAATTCATTTTAAGTCGTGTCGCCAAGGTTTCAGTGCTTTGGTAAGTAGAAGTCTGCAAATTGAGGGTTTCGCTCGCTCGTACTCGCTCGAGCGCGCCGCTCTCGGTCACGGCTTCCCCGAATGCGAACGCTCGATGTGGGAGGGCAGAGGCCTGATGGCCTGGCACGCTCGCCGCGCTGCTGTTGCCACCGTTTTAATAGCAGCACTCTGTGTCTGCAGTGTCTGCGGTAGAGGTGGCCAAACGGTTATTCCGGAGTAACCGTTATCAAGATCACAGTTATTTGTTATAGCTGTTATTTTATAACCGTTATAAATCTTAGTTATTTTTCACTACCAAATACTCCAGACGGGGTCACAGTTGAATAACGAAGTAGGTGGAATCCATCAGATTAGATGTCAGTATAGTTATAACGGCGAGTAGTGCAAAGTGGCAGTACGAAAATATTTTGTTCATTCCAGTAACTATCCTCTCTGGAAATATCTACGACCTTTAACTGGAGTCAGGAACACAGTTACCAACTCCCAGGTTACCTGTAGTGGTAGCCCGTTAGCTGCCAGAAAACAAAAACTATGAACAAATGCAACTGCCACAGAAAAATACCGATCTCTGACAGCTATTTCCATAGTCGCTCGAATTCCTTATTGTAACTCTCTGTACTACCCGCCCAAACTGAACTGACACACACAGCGGTGACTCAAGGGAAGGACGGTACTTGTGCAATGCCTTTACTATCGTTCCGATCAAGCACCACGCTAACATTAATTGTATTTTAATTGTTTGTGCTTAAAGTAGTGCGAGCGCACGAAATAGTACACATTTCTATGAACAGATACTATTAGTATCATATGAGCGGTTATCACAGTAACTGCTGCTTTTCAATAACCGGTTATTTCTGTCAGTTACGTAATTTTTTGCCATCTCTAGTCTGCAGTATGGTGTCGCTCCTGACGTACTCCCACCTGCTGATGGAACTATACTCAGATCAGTTTGTTTGCGCTGTAGACGTATACTCCTGACTGGCAAGTTATTACGACCCATAAGAGGTAACGAAATTGTGGAAACAAAAATTTGGAATTTCTGAGGAAAACTGTGTGTCTACCAACTTTTGTCGGTCTCATAATGCTTATTAGAACATCATGTCTTTATTGATGCAAATGCACTTATGTGAACTCAACCAGCTAAAAAATGAGAAGTCTATCAAGGACAAAATTGTCTCCAAATTATTCCCTGTTGGTCTAATTACAGTACATCGACTCGTTTCGGATCAAGTTCGCTTCGTCAGTCACAGATAACGCTCCAAAGTGTTCAGAATTTTTTCCTTTTCTTTTTCTTTTTTGTTCTAACTTATCAAAAACCGATACTTCATCACACATTTCACCCACCCAATCTAACGCCTCATCTCTGTCACAAGCAAATATAATTTCCAATAACTGGAATTATTACTATTCTGTGCTAAGCCGGATTTTTGACTCTCTCGTTGTGAGATGGAGACGGCGATGATAACTTACAGTTTATAGATGACAATACGATCGTTGTAGTGTACTGACAAAATACCGGTAACACTGTAAACAACGTTTTGCAATTAACCGCAATTTCCATTTACCGGACACACAGCGTATATTCACCTTTGTATATTCTGATCCTATATTACAATGACCCCCGCCCCCGCCCGTGAACCATAGACCCTGCCGTTGGTGGGGAGGTTTGCGTGCCTCAGGGGCAGCAGCCTTTTCAGTAGTTGCAGGGGCAACAGTCTGGATTATTGACTGATCTGGCCTTGTAACACCAAAACGGCCTTGCTGTGCTGGTACTGCGAACGGCTGAAAGCAAGGGGAAACTACGGCCGTAATTTTTCCCGAGGGAATGCAGCTTTACTGTATGGATAAATGATGATGGCGTCCTCTTGGGTAAAATATTCCGGAGGTAAAATAGTCCCCCATTCCGATCTCCGGGCGGGGACTACTCAAGAGGACGTCATTATCAGGAGAAAGAAAACTGGCGTTCTACGGATCGGAGCGTGGAATGTCAGATGCCTTAATCGGGCAGGTAGCTTAGAAAATTTAAAAAGGGAAATGGATAGCTTAAAGTTAGATATAGTGGGAATTAGTGAAGTTCGGTGGCAGAAGGAACAAGACTTTTGGTCAGGTTAATACAGGATTATAAATACAAAATCAAATAGGGGTAATGCAGGAGTAGGTTTTATAATGAATAAAAAAATAGGAGTTCGGGTAAGCTACTACAAACAACATAGTGAACGCATTATTTTGGCCAAGATAGACAGAAAGCCCACGCCTACGACAGTAGTACAAGTCTATAAGTCAACTAGCTCTGCAGATGACGAAGAAATTGAAGAAATGTATGATGAGATAAAAGAAATTATTCATATTCTGAAGGGAGATGAAAATTTAATAGTCATTGGTGACTGGAATTCGATTGAAGGAAAAGGAAGAGAAGGAAACGTCGTAGGTGAATATGGATTGGGGGGAAGAAATGAAAGAGTAGGCCGCCTGGTAGAATTTTGCACAGAGCATAACTTAATCACTTGGTTCAAGAATCATGAAAGAAGGTTGTATACATGGAAGAACCATGAAGATACTGACAGGTTTCAGATAGATTACATAATGGTAAGACAGAGATTTAGGAACCAGGTTTTAAATTGTGAGACATTTATAGGGGCAGGTGTTGACACTGACCACAATCTATTGGTTATGAACTGTAGATTAAAACTGAAGAAACTGCAAAAAGGTGGTAAATTGAGGAGATGGGACCTGGGTAAACTGACTAAACCAGAGGTTGTACAGAGTTACAGAGAGAGCATAAGGGAACAATTCACAAGAATGGGGGAAAGAAATACATTAGAAGAACAATGGGTAGCTTTGAGGGATGAAGTAGTGAAGGCAGCAGAGGATCAAGTATGTAAAAAGACGAGGGCTAGTAGAAATCCTTGGGTGACAGAAAAAATAATGAATTCAATTGATGAAAGGATGAAATATAAAAATGCAGTAAATGAAGCAGGCACAAAGGAATACAAACGTCTCAAAAATGAGATCGACAGGAAGTGCAAAACTGCTAAGCAGGGATGGCTAGATGACAAATGTAAGGATGTAGAGGCTTATCTCACTAGGGGTAAGATAGATACTGCCTACAGGAAAATTAAAGAGACCTTTGGAGAAAATAGAGCCACTTGTATGAATATCAAGAGCTCATATGGAAACCCAGTTCTATGCAAAGAAGGGAAAGCAGAAAGGTGGAAGGAGTATATAGAAGGTCTATACAAGGGCGATGTACTTGAGGACAATATAATGGAAATGGAAGAGGATGTAGATGAAGATGAAATGGGAGATACGATACTGCGTGAAGAGTTTGACAGAGCACTCAAAGACCTGAGTCGAACCAAGGCCCCGGGAGTAGACAACATTCCATTGGAACTACTGACGGCCGTGGGAGAGCCAGTCCTGACAAAACTCTACCATCTGGTGAGCAAGATGTATGAGACAGGCGAAATACCCTCAGACTTCACGAAGAATATAATAATCACAATCACAAAGAAAGCAGGCGTTGAAAGATGTGAACATTACCAAAGTATCAGTTTAATAAGTCACGGCTGCAAAATACTAACGTGAATTCTTTACAGACGAATCGAAAAACTGGTAGAAGCCGACCTCGGGGAAGATCAGTTTGGATTCCGTAGAAATATGGGAACACGTGAGGCAACACTGACCCTACGACTTATCTTAGAAGGTAGATTAAGAAAAGGCAAATCTACGTTTCTAGCATTTACAGACCTAGAGAAAGCTTTTGACAATGTTGACTGGAATACTTTCTTTCAAATTTTAAAGGTGGCAGGGGTAAAATACAGGGAGCGAAAGGCTATTTACAATTTGTACAGAAACCAAATGGCAATTACAAGAGTCGAGGGACATGAAAGGGAAGCAGTGGTTGGGAAGGGAGTGAGGCAGGTTTGTAGCCTCTCCCCGATGTTATTCAATCTGTATATTGAGCAAGCAGTAAAGGAAACAAAAGAAAAATTCGGAGTGGGAATTAAAATCCATGGAGAAGAAATAAAAACTTTGAGGTTCGCCGATGACATTGTACCTCTGTCAGAGACAGCAAATGACCAGGAAGAGCAGTTGAACGGAATGGACAGTGTCTTGAAAGGAGAATATAAGATGAACATCAACAGAAGCAAAACGAGGATAATGGAATGTAGTCGAATTAAGTCGGGTGATGCTGAGGGAATTAGATTAGGAAATGAGGCACTTAAAGTAGTAAAGGAGTTTTGCTATTTGGGGATCAAAATAACTCATGATGGTCAAAGTAGAGAGGATATAAAATGTAGACTGGCAATGGCAAGGAAAGTGTTTCTGAAGAAGAGAAATTTGTTAACATCGAGTATAGATTTAAGTGTCAGGAAGTCGGTTCTGAAAGTATTTGTATGAAGTGTAGCCATGTATGGAAGTGAAACATGGACGATACATAGTTTGGACAAGAAGAGAATAGAGACTTTCGAAATGTGGTGCTACAGAAGAATGCTGAAGATTATATGAGTAGATCACATAACTAATGAGGAGGTATTGAATAGGATTGGGGAGAAGAGGAGTTTGTGGCATAACTTGATTAGAAGAAGGGATCGGTTGGTAGGACATGTTCTGAGGCATGAAGGGATCACAAATTTAGTATTGGAGGGCAGCGTGGAGGGTCAAAATTGTAGAGGGAGACCAAGAGATGCATACACTAAGCAGATTCAGAAGGATGTAGGCTTCAGTACGTACTGGGAGATGGAGAAGCTTGCACAGGATAGAGTATCATGGAGAGCTGCATCAAACCAGTCTCAGGACTGAAGACCACAGCAACAACATTACAATGACTTTTCAGTTTGTGCACCCATGATAAAACCAACTGAACTGTAGGAAAGCTCTCTCCTTCCAGCATTCCTATTGAATCTCCGAATGGCTCTAAAAATGTCATGAGTTCTTTTGCAGTGTCATTGAAATCAGTAAGTTTTTCAGAGACACCTCTCTCCGGAAGCAGTTTCGTGACTTTGTCGTACTGCCTTAGTAGACAGTGTAGCGTTCTGAACAATTTGTTACACTCATTCTACTTTTCTTGCTCAAGCTTGTCTATTTCGATTTCAGGTCACCAGTTTTCTTCATAAAACGGTCACGATCTTTAGCAGCATCAATCGTCTAATACGCTTCTCCAAGCCCATTTATTAAATAATTATCATCTAACATGTGTTTCAGGACTACGTTAAATCATGTGGAATGCGTACATAATGCTGGAAGGATTGCAGTGCCTTGTATACATTAGCTCATTCGTCAGTGGCAAATGAAATCTCATTAAAATGGTGGGGATTTACTACTAAAATATTGAATAAAGTTTCGTCGATGTAGTCCTTAACAAATTCCCCATCCTTTCTTTTTTTCTTCTCACAAAAGTGCTTTGTCACCGATGCCATATTTCGTAGAGCCTAATCTCGATAAGCAAAGTCCACACTACTATTTAGGTAACATATTTCACGATAGCCGTCTGTCCATATATCCGCTGTACATCCACATGCATTCACGCCTATGGCCTGAATAATGCTGGACATCATACTCGCTCGTATTTCATCGGCTTGTCTTTCAGTGTTTCGTAATGCTATGATAGGAGGAGGCAAAATCTTGGAAACGTCTACATCTCTCAGTTCTGAACGACATTTACAAGCTCCTCTTATAAAAGGCAAAATGCTAAACTTAATGTTAATGTATAGGGACGAACGTCTGTGACACACATTTCTACGCGCCATTTTAATTACTGTAGCTTACACTGAAACTGCTAATGCTTCATAAATTGCACTTTGTCGTAATCTGCAAGCGCGTCCCTCCAGATGTGTAGTGGCGGATATGTAAGACAGGAGGTTTCACTTTCACACTCTCCTTCTTTTCGTGTTCATGCGCCTTGATCTACAGAGGGCTACTCAGCGGCGCTCGGGTAACTATAGCAGACGGCCGAACAATTCAATGATGCGCAGCTCGCACGAGCGTCATGAAAGTCGAGTGCGGTTGCCCCCTCAGTCCAAAGCGCTGTATTGACATCTGACGGACTTACGTGGAACTACATGCTCCGAGCAATTCATGCGAGCGTTAACGACAGATGCAGACCTCTAGTGATTATGACAGTAACTAATCGAATTCGAAGAAGAAATTGCAGTTCTCTCCACTTTAAATGCCATTCCAGTTTAGATCCTAAATCGTTTCAGATTCAATAAAATATATTGCAAAGCAGTCCAATACATACGAAGGAGGAACTAATCATCGTCATCATAATGTCTTCTTCTTCTTCTTCACTTGAAGGAGGAACTAATCATAAACATCATAATCTCTTCTTCTTCTTCTTCTTCTTCTTCTTCACTTGAAGTACTAAGACCTTTTTTTGTATGTTTTGCCCCACAACAAGCCCACCGCCCTTCCGGTCCACCTCCTGCAATATACCGATGACACCGTCTTCCTCGCCCTTGCTCTACCCTTCAACAGCCCCAACGCCTTCTCCCGAATCAGTTTGACTTTTTTGCCACATGGTATAACCAGTGGCTCCTCAAAATCAATCCTACCAAGACCCAGGCAATCATCGTAAGTCGCACGACTTGCTCCTTCCGGCTCCTTGATTTTTCCCTTACCATCTGCGCCCGTCCTGTCCATCTCTCCTCCACCCTCACCTACCTTAGACTCACCAATTACCTTCACCATCTCCACTCTGTCCAATCCAAAGCCCACAACTGCCTCCACCTCCTTAAACGCCTCTCTGGCTGGACATGGGGATTGAACCCCTCTACCATCCTCCACACCTACAGATCCTTAATCAGTCCAATCCTCCGTTATGCCAGCTCCACCTGAATATCCGCCCACCCCCACCCCCACCCCCACCCCCCAGATTCTATAAGTCCCTCCAGATCCTCGAGTGCCATGCACTCTGCCTCGCCTTCCATATGCACCTCCTGTCCCTCACGTGGATCCCCTATGACCTGATTCCTTTCCCCCATCTGCTCCTTTTCCTCAAACATATCTGAGTCCTCTACACCTCCCACTAACTTCCCCCCCCCAATCCCCTGGTTGCTCTTCTCCTCTCCAACCCCCACTCACTGTTGTGCCTTCACTGTTGTGCCCCTCTACCCTCCACCTCTACACCCTTCATCACCTTTCCCAAGGTGGCTTCCGTCAACTCCCCCTCCCAGATGATGCCCTATATCCCTCCATTTATCCCTCCTATCAACTCCGATCCTCCCCTACCTCTCCCTCCCTCTGTCCTTTTCCCGTGCTCCCTCTCACCCCCTTCCATCCTGTTTTTTCCCCACCTACCTTCTCTTTGACTCCTTTCTCTCCCTCTAGTCCTTTGTCTTTCCCCTTAACTGCCCCCCTCCCCCATTTCTCTGTATCCTCTCCCTTCGTCGGCTCCCCCTTTTTTCCCCTCCTCTGTCTGGGTCCTCCCTGCTCCTCCCCCCCCCCCATTTGCCTTCGTACTCTGTAGTGTAGTGTTTCTGTGAGTGTTCAGTGTTGTGCATCCCCTTTCTCAGTGTTGTGAACAGCCACCATACTGTCACTAGGTGTGTTTTTTTAACTGTTGCGAACAGACGCCAAACTGTTGCCATGTCTTTTTAATTGCGACTGTTTATTTACTATGTGTTTTAATCAGCATCACCGACCCTTTGTTTTTATATTTTGTTCGCTAGTTTTTCGCCACGTTTCAGTTTTTAACAGTCACAGTTTTGTGATGTCTCCTGATTCTGTTACTTAACTTTTCTGTAGGCTGCAGAGCGGCGTGTTATGCTGCTGCCAGGCCCCCTCCCCGAGACGGGAGTGGGGGGGATCGAAATTCAATACAGAAAAAAAACGAAAACAAAAATGGTTTGCCAGTTACCATACCCACAGCTTCCTCGGTCGTCCCTGACTTCGAACTAGCTTAGATCTTCTAATCTGCAAAGGTAATCTTTCTTCACTCATTCTTTCGAGCTGTTCATTACAGTTTCTTCTATTTTCTTCTACTTTATTAAGAATGTTAAATACATTCAGCTCTTCCACAATTTCTGAATTTCTGAATCTGTCGGCGCTTGTGTATCTCTTCACTGCTCCTGGATAACTCATGTGTGTTGCCTGTATGCGGCTTTCTAGATATTTATAACCCACGATTCACTTCCGTAAACAAGCATTGGAACTGGCACTGATTCATAATATTTCGATCTTGCTTCTCTCCTTGTTTTATTTTTGACACATCTGTTTATTGTTCCACATACGTTCCGAAATTTTGCTAATTTCTTCGCTACATCTTCGTCATATTTATATGTGATGTTACCACCTAAATAATTAAAATGATTGATTTGTTCTATTGTTGACCTCAATGTTTGTCCGTACAGGATGTTTCCAGTTGAAAGCCACCGATTTTGTCTTCTTTTCTGAAATCGTCAAATGGTCCGCTTTGCAAACCTTACCTAGTAAATGTGTTGCCCTTTGTAGCTCACCTTCGTCACCCACCAGCATTATGGTGTCGTCTGCATATAAAAGCAGTTAAAGCAGGAGTGGCTGTTAATCATAATTCCCCCGTTAAAAATCTCCTTTCATTTGCGAATTGCTTCATCAAAATAAATGTCGAAAGTGTGGGTAAAATGCTGCACCCTTGTCTTACTCCTTTTTTGTGGTTATAGGCCGTGCTAGAGAGCCATTTAAATCTAATATTACAGTCGTGTGTTTGTACAGACTTTTAAAAATGTTTACTAGGTGTTTTGAGTCTCACCTTTTCCTCATAGTTCTTCACAGTTTCTATCAACATTATGAAATGCCTTTAAAAACTCATTGAGCGCTAAATGGGTTTTCCTTTTCTGCTTTCCCTCTTTTTCGGTTGTTTATTTTATTGTAAATACTTACTACATCTGTCGTCGATCTGCCCCTCCGAAATCTCATTCGTTCTTCGCCTAATGACCTCTCAGCTAGAACCTCTAACCTCTTATTCACTATTCTTGCAGAAACTTTCCATGCAGTGTCACGTAAGCTGGTTCACCTATACTTGTCGCAGGTATTGCGGTCTCCTTCTTTCAATAGTGATGTCACCTTTGCTTGTGACCATACTTTCAGAACAGCTCCGTTTCTCCAGCACAAACTAAATAAATGTAGTAGGGCGCCTCCATACTTAAGCATTTCAGCGTTTATGCCATCCATACCAGCAGTTTTTTTCCCCAGAGTTGAGGGTTTCTCTTAATTCATCCATACATAAATCATTTACACATTGTATTTCGAGTTCGTCCTCTATGTTTTTGTTTTCCTATGGAGCAGTTTTCTTCACCACAAGTTGCTGTAATGTTGTATCAGTTTTTTTTCCTGGGTGTTATTTATGTGAGCATCTGCTTTTTCTGATTGATTTAGAGTTTTCATTGTTTTATAACCCATCATTTGCCATCGTCTTCTATTACAGTTGTAAACCTATCCCAAAATTCTTGGCGAGCTCGTTGCACTGCTCGATTTGCTGCCTTTGTCTCTCTTGTTTGTAAATTTTATGATTCTCCTCTGCTGTTTCATTCAGATACTTAAGATAAGCGTCTTGTTTCTTCCTGAAACCCTAATCTAATCCTGGGGACCAAATTTGAACCCTTTCTTTCTTCTTACTTTTCTTTTTTCTCCTAAGGCTTTTTCAGCACCTTTCTTAACTGAAACTTTTATATTTTTCGATTTCTTCTCTATTTCTTCCGCTTCTTCTTTCTTTTCTACTTCTTGATTAAGTCTCTTGTAGTACAGATATCATATGTAAATCGTGTTTCACAACTTGCTCCTCGTCTTGTACTTTTCAATGAGATCCGAAAAGGAAAACAAAAAAAGGCAAAGTGTAGGAGGCACTAGGAAGTTAAGCAATTTTGCACTTATTCGCTCTATTGCCAATTACATAGTCGGCAGAATCTGGGGAATTTCACCGACTGTGAACAGCATCACGAAATGTGGCAGGGGCCCCCGTGATAGCTATAGTGTTTTCTTCCTGTACCTCTGCAGGCGGCTACAATTACTGCAGCAAAACAAGTGCAGCTAAATAACCCCGCACTGTCGCAGTCATCATAAAGTCACATTTCCAGATGGCATTAGGTTGCAGATCTTAAACATGATTACCCTGATGTAGCAGGTGAATGTTTGTCGTCCAGAAACGGCGCAGTGAGGCATACGGACATATTAATCTTCGTGTAAACTTTACAATTGCAAATTGTTATCCTAAGTTATCTCTAAAAATGATCAACATGTCCCAGATGCCTCCACGCCTGCACACTGGCTGACTAACAGAGATGTAAAGTAGCTTATTTCATGGAAAAAATTTCCCCGGATTCGAAAACCATCAGTTTTTTGTTCCTCTTTCGTTTCACAGCGTAACTGCGCCGAAATTTCGAAATATTGATGTTCTCGCAGAACATAAAAGCTCATAATGAGCTAGTAGTTTCCTCATAGACTTCTGAAGGACCTGCCACTTCCCTTCGTAGATTAGCGCTTCCAGCAAGACTACTGTTAATTTTCATCGATGAGTTGCCGTGGTTTCTGTGAACATAAACTGTGGTTGCCTTCTGCATTTTTCCTCCCTTGCTTATGGACGCCGCTTATGGAATCTCCACCTATCTCGGAGGCAGCCCCTATGCAATCACCGTAGGAGTTACATTTATCCTAATTCACCAGTATATGTTGACTAGAATTATCGTCAGGTTTATAATGACTCTCAGTCTACGTCGTGCATAATATCTCACTCCTCTCCTGATCTAACGTTGCCTTATTACCCCAGGTCTCTCGTTTCTTCTCCATAACACTCTCTGTTACTAAATATTAATTTCATCAGTTCAACGTTAAATGTTCTGCTTAATTTAATGTCCTGCGTCTCATCTGTCTTCTTTTGTCTTTATCATCTGTTGGGATGCTGCGTTAAAAAAGAGCACTACTGGAATGTGGAACGGGATTACCCCCTTCTTCTACATTAACTGCCCTCTTCCATCACACATTATTTCGACTCACTGCTTGTAACGATTAAATACTGCTTCAAGTTAGTCAACCATTGTGTACACCTGTCACAACAATATTAGAATGGCAATACCACAGTAACTTCCACTGCACAATTTGCTAGATTCATTTGCTGCTGTGGCTTACACCCAAGCCCATTTTTGTATGTATATCTGCGCTTCTCACTACGCCAAGAGTCACTCAGTTTCTACGGCGTTGTTTGCTGTCTTCATCTGCTTTCCCCAGTGAGCTGCACTATCTGCTGCTTTCAGTTCACCGCCATTCCGCATCGTTGAACCATTCGTATAGCTGCCAGATGCGCTCTCTCAAGCCACTGTCTGTCGCCTGATTCACGGTTTAAACTCTTTATCAGGCTTTGAAAGATTATCACCCGGTACGGTCAGTAGTGTTCGATTTACGAGCTCATTAGTCCTGTCATAAATGATGGTGACGTAAAACTCTCACGAAACTATCAGATGCACTACCGCGTGCGTCAAGGTAATGAAGGCCAATCCATCTGTCCTAGAATTAATCAAAGAACTTTCCAAAGTAAAGCGCATATACTTCAACGATGAATTTGAACCGTGCTTCTGTTGTATACTAGCCGCTAAACAGATCACACTCGTTAACTTTAGCAATATCAAATTTCAGCTACAAATTCTGGCCTCTTATGTCTCCTACTTTAGCTAATTCCTTATCCGCTACTGCTTCCGTCTTCCGTGCTTTACAGCCATGAGTCCGTCCGATTCGGAAGGCAACTCACTAAGTGACGACTACAGCAATTAGGCAAATCTGTATTGCGTCTACACGCTCCCGACTATGGGTACGACAACACGAATCTTTCTCCCACGTCTGATAAAGTAACACGTGGTTGCTGTCAAAATATGAACAGAAGCCATACTACACGAACTGTTGTATGTACTTGCGTGTGCAGACTACTCAAACTTGACTTTAAGTTCAGCGATAAGTATTCTGGCTAGGAAATTTTTAACAATTCTGCACTAAATTTACTACAGTGTATCTGAACACTGATGACAGTTACTGACTTTTTAAGCGCAATTTTGAGCAGTCTGAAATGAACTGAATAATTCAGATCAGAATTTATTGGGATACAAAACTGTCAATAGTAGTACCCTTCATGGCTCAAATCGCAGGCTAAGAGTGAACCAGATTGCCAATAACATTGCCATGGTAAACATATTGTTATCCTGTGGAGGCAATCAAATTTTACTCCTAAGAACTCTGATTCTTGGAAGTGCTGCGACTCTCAGAAACAGCAAGATTTTAAGTTCCGTACTTCGCTCCAAAAACGTAATCATTATTCAGGAAGACACATTTTGATTAACGTTCCAGCAACCACACACAACAAATTAAAAAATGCTTAAAATTTTTTTACTTATTCCACGTCGTCCGGAGCCGCGCGACTGCTACGGTCGCAGGTTCGAATCCTACCTCGGGCATGGATGTGTGCGATGTCCTTAGGTTCTACATCTACATCTACATTTATACTCCGCAAGCCACCCAACGGTGTGTGGCGGAGGGCACTTTACGTGCCCCTGTCATTACCTCCCTTTCCCGTTCCAGTCGCGTATGGTTCGCGGGAAGAACGACTGTCTGAAAGCCTCCGTGCGCGCTCTAATCTCTCTAATTTTACGTTCGTGATCTCCTCGGGAGGTATAAGTAGGGGGAAGCAATATATTCGATACCTCATCCAGAAACGCACCCTCTCGAAACCTGGCGAGCAAGCTACACCGCGATGCAGAGCGCCTCTCTTGCAGAGTCTGCCACTTGAGTTTATTAAACATCTCCGTAACGCTATCACGGTTACCAAATAACCCTGTGACGAAACACGCCGCTCTTCTTTGGATCTTCTCTATCTCCTCCGTCAAACCGATCTGGTACGGATCCCACACTGATGAGCAATACTCAAGTATAGGTCGAACGAGTGTTTTGTAAGCCACCTCCTTTGTTGATGGACTACATTTTCTAAGCACTCTCCCAATGAATCTCAACCTGGTACCCGCCTTACCAACAATTAATTTTATATGATCATTCCACTTCAAATCGTTCCGCACGCTCCCAGATATTTTACAGAAGTAACTGCTACCAGTGTTTGTTCCGCTATCATATAATCATACAATAAAGGATCCATCTTTCTATGTATTCGCAATACATTGAATTTGTCTATGTTAAGGGACCGTTGCCACTCCCTGCACCAAGTGCCTATCCGCTGCAGATCTTCCTGCATTTCGCTACAATTTTCTAATGCTGCAACTTCTCTGTATACTACAGCATCATCCGCGAAAAGCCGCATGGAACTTCCGACACTATCTACTAGGTCATTTATATATATTGTGAAAAGCAATGGTCCCATAACACTCCCCTGTGGCACGCCAGAGGTTACTTTAACGTCTGTAGACGTCTCTCCATTGATAACAACATGCTGTGTTCTGTTTGCTAAAAACTCTTCAATCCAGCCACACAGCTGGTCTGATATTCCGTAGGCTCTTACTTTGTTTATCAGGCGACAGTGCGGAACTGTATCGAACGCCTTCCGGAAGTCAAGAAAAATAGCATCTACCTGGGAGCCTGTATCTAATATTTTCTGGGTCTCATGAACAAATAAAGCGAGTTGGGTCTCACACGATCGCTGTTTCCGGAATCCATGTTGATTCCTACATAGTAGATTCTGGATTTCCAAAAACAACATGATACTCGAGCAAAAAACATGTTCTAAAATTCTACAACAGATCGACGTCAGAGAGAAAGGTCTATAGTTTTGCGCATCTGCTCGACGACCCTTCTTGAAGACTGGGACTACCTGTGCTCTTTTCCAATCATTTGGAACCCTCCGTTCCTCTAGAGACTTGCGGTACACGGCTGTTAGAAGTGGGGCAAGTTCTTTCGCGTACTCTGTGTAGAGTCGAATTGGTATCCCGTCAGGTCCAGTGGACTTTCCTCTATTGAGTGATTCCAGTTGCTTTTCTATTCCTTGGACACTTATTTCGATGTCAGCCATTTTTTCGTTTGTGCGAGGATTTAGAGAAGGAACTGCAGTGCGGTCTTCCTCTGTGAAACAGCTTTGGAAAAAGGCGTTTAGTATTTCAGCTTTACGCGTGTCATCCTCTGTTTCAATGCCATCATCATCCCGGAGTGTCTGGATATGCTGTTTCGAGCCACTTACTGATTTAACGTAAAACCAGAACTTCCTAGGATTTTCTGTCAAGTCGGTACATAGAATTTTACTTTCGAATTCACTGAACGCTTCACGCATAGCCCTCCTTACGCTAACTTTGACATCGTTTAGCTTCTGTTTGTCTGAGAGGTTTTGGCTGCGTTTAAACTTGGAGTGAAGCTCTCTTTGCTTTCACAATAGTTTCCTAACTTTGTTGTTGTACCACGGTGGGTTTATCCCGTCCCTCACAGTTTTACTCGGCACGTACCTGTCTAAAACGCATTTTACGATTGCCTTGAACTTTTTCCATAAACACTCAACATTGTCAGTGTCGGAACAGAAATTTTCGTTTTGATCTGTCCGGTAGTCTGAAATCTGCCTCCTATTACTCTTGCTAAACAGATAAACCTTCCTCCCTTTTTTTATATTCCTATTAACTTCCATATTCAGGGATACTGCAACGGCCTTATGATCACTGATTCCCTGTTCTGCACTTAAAGAGTCGAAAAGTTCGGGTCTGTTTGTTATCAGTAGGTCCAAGATGTTATCTCCACGAGTCGGTTCTCTGTTTAATTGCTCGAGGTAATTTTCGGATAGTGCACTCAGTATAATGTCACTCGATGCTCTGTCCCTACCACCCGTCCTAAACATCTGAGTGTCCCAGTCTATATCTGGTAAATTGAAATCTCCACTTAAGACTATAACATGCTGAGAAAATTTATGTGAAATGTATTCCAAATTTTCTCTCAGTTGTTCTGCCACTAATGCTGCTGAGTCGGGAGGTCGGTAAAAGGAGCCAATTATTAACCTGGCTCGGTTGTTGAGTGTAACCTCCACCCATAATAATTCACAGGAACTATCCACCTCTACTTCACTACAGGATAAACTACTACTAACAGCGACGAACACTCCACCACCGGTTGCATGCAATCTATCCTTTCTAAACACCGTCTGTACCTTTGTAAAAATTTCGGCAGAATTTATCTTTGGCTTAAGCCAGCTTTCTGTACCTATAACGATTTCAGCTTCGGTGCTTTCTATCAGCGCTTGAAGTTCTGGTACTTTACCAACGCAGCTTCGACAGTTGACAATTACAATACCGATTGCTGCTTGGTCCACGCTTGTCCTGACTTTGCCCCGCACCCGTTGAGGCTGTTGTCCTTTCTGTACTTGCCCAAGGCCATCTAACCTAAAAAACCGCCCAGCCCACGCCACACAACCCCTGCTACACGTGTAGCCGCTTGTTGCGTGTAGTGGACTCCTGACCTATCCAGCGGAACCCGAAACCCCACCACCCTATGGCTCAAGTCGAGGAATCTGCAGCCCACACGGTCGCAGAACCGTCTCAGCCTCTGATTCAGACCCTCCACTCGGCTCTGTACCAAAGGTCCGCAGTCAGTCCTGTCGACGATGCTGCAGATGGTGAGCTCTGCTTTCATCCCGCTAGCGAGACTGGCAGTCTTCACCAAATCAGATAGCCGCCGGAAGCCAGAGAGGATTTCCTCCGATCCATAGCGACACACATCATTGGTGCCGACATGAGCGACCACCTGCAGATGGGTGCATCCTGTACCCTTCATGGCATCCGGAAGGACCCTTTCCACATCTGGAATGACTCCCCCCGGTATGCACACGGAGTGCACATTGGTTTTCTTCCCCTCTCTTGCTGCCATTTCCCTAGGGGGCCCCATTACGCGCCTGACGTTGGAGCTCCCAACTACCAGTAAGCCTACCCTCTGCGACCGCCCGGATCTTGCAGACTGAGGGGCAACCTCTGGAACAGGACAAGCAGCCATGTCAGGCCGAAGATCAGTATCAGCCTGAGACAGAGCCTGAAACCGGTTCGTCAGACAAACTGGAGAGGCCTTCCGTTCAGCCCTCCGGACTGTCTTTCGCCCCCTGCCACACCTTGAGACGACTTCCCACTCTACCACAGGTGAGGGATCAGCCTCAATGCGGGCAGTATCCCGGGCAACCACAGTCGTAGTCCGATCGGGGGATGCGTGGGACGAGCTGGCCGTCCCCGACAAACCCCCATCCGGATCCCCACAGTGATGCCCATTGGCAACATCCTCAAGCTGTGTGACCGAAGCCAACACTGCCTGAAGCTGGGAGCGAAGGGATGCCAACTCAGCCTGCATCCGAACACAACAGTTGCAGTCCCTATCCATGCTAAAAACTGTTTTGCAAAGAACGTCTGAACTAATCTACAGAGAGCGCAAACAAATCGACAAAATTTAGATGGTTATTAAAATAGAAGATTGCCTAGTGAATGCGGTAATGCTGCTACTTGCGCACTGCTGACACTACTCGGCGGCGGAAGGAGACTACGCGAATTTACACCATTCAGGTACTAAAACGCGATGCTACACTCTCAAACACTATAATACGCCCGAAATTTATGAATTAAACAATGCAAGTACCAAAAACACGTAAAGAAATTAAGAATTAAACTATGTAACAAATGAGTGAGCTAGGAGTATACGACTTGCTGCTGCAGCTGCTTATCCAACGGCGGCAGGGAGCACACTGACTGTGACCAACCGACACTGGCCGTTCAAAACAAAAACAGAAGACAAACGACTACGCGAATTTACACTATTCAGGTACTAAAACGCGATGCTACAACTCTCAAATACTATAATACGCCAGAAATTTATGAATTAAACAATGCAAGTACCAAAAACACCAAAGAAATTAAGAAATAAACTATGTAACAAATGAGTGAGCTAGGTTTAAGTAGTTCTAAGTTCTAGGGGACTGATGACCACAGATGTTAAGTCCCATAGTGCTCAGAGTCATTTGAACCATTTTTTATTCCACGTCCGTGAGAAATATTTCACTTAGGATCTGTGGAAGGTACTTTTTTTCTAAATTTGTATCATGTGTTCTTGTTTCACGCATATTCCTCACCCTTGAGGATACCCTCGCTATGGTTCTGTGGAAACAGTGTATAGCTGATCTAATAATTAAACAAGAAAGCGTGTGTTAATATCATTATCTTTTTGCAGGAGAATGTTCATACCGAGTTAAAAGATGTATTTGAAAGAGATCGTTTTAGAGGCCTCACAATGCAAGATCTACATAACATGAAGTACCTTGACATGGTAATTAAGGAGGCATTGAGGCTTTATCCAAGCGTGCCATTCATCGCCCGCAAGGTCACCAAAGATGTGCAAGTGGGTAGGTAACTGTTATCTGATTCAATTTCACACGGACATCTATTTTGATGATTGTAAACGTAATCAGAAGGATTGTGGTGTTCAATTAAATATAAGTGCTCCATTTTAGGTGACACACTTCATGAATTTATAATGTAAGTTACGTGTTTTCAGTACTTCAGTTCAGCTGACCTGCTATTCAGACCGCACACTCCATTAGTTTGCGTCCATAAGGTACAGGTCCATCAGGTGTTCTACCTAAAAATAGTGACTTCTGACAAAACAAAAATTTTACGGTAGGATAATGACGTTCATATATCATGAATGATACATTTGGTCCACGCCTTGTGTTCTAGCGTAGTTACTGTAACTTCCTGGCAGATTAAAGCTGTGTGCCGGACCGGTGATCGAACCTGTGAACTGTACCTTTCTGAGGTAAGTGCTCTTTCAACTGAATTACCCAAGCAGAACTTACGACCTGCCCTCACAGTTTAACTTCTGCCAGTATCTCATCTCTTACCTGCCAAACTTCAAGGGTTTCTCGTGCACACCTTGATGGCCAAGCATTGCAGGACGAAAGGATAATGTGTATTCATGGCTTAGCCAGGGTCTGGGGCACTGTTAATTTACATGTTCCACAAAACCGGTTATGCATAAAACAATAGTAACGCAGAATCTGACAAACAACGTGGTATTTAGTTCACCAAAAGCAATCCATTCAATCTCTTTACTATTTATTTTCACATCTATCTAGTTACTGTCATCTGCAGCTGTAAATACGAAATCTCATCTGTTGATTAAATCATTTCCTCTTTAATGCAACATGTTTGTTAAGGCGTTAAAGATGATAAACGTAAAGTGTCATTCTATGATTACGAACAGACATTTACAATCACAATTTCTTCGATATTTGTCCTTGGTAGACTCTCCTACATTCTGTCTGTCGGTACGTGGCGTACTGTGTGTTAATCTTGCTATCACCCATTGAGTTTGGGTGACTTCTGTTGTGTGTAAACACTTCGCATGTTCGCAGGTGGGTACAGGGTACCAGAGGGCGTAACAGTAACGATGCAGATCTGCCACACCCACCGCGACCCCGACCACTGGCCGGACCCGGACCGCTTCGACCCGGACAACTTCCTGCCGGAGAGGGTGCAGGGCAGGCACGCCTTCGCCTACGTGCCCTTCAGCGCGGGGCCCCGAAACTGCATAGGTAAGCCTTGCCCGAGGGTCGGACGGGGCCGTCAGAGATCGTTGCTCCCAAATAAAATCTTTCATGTCGGTAACAGGCAACAATAATACACGATGCGTTGTTATCTGTGTATAAAGATAATTACGAAGCCTTAGTATGGTCGTATCTTTGTTGCTGGGTAAGCACAAATATATTTTTATCTACACTACCATGCCAGTTGTTCTTATAATGATGTTGCTACACAGAACATACAGGGTGTTAAAAAAAGTATTACGTATTTTCAGAGGTGATAGTGTGGAACAAAACAAGAAAAATATGTACAGTAAACGTGGGCTCTCAAATACATACCTTAAGAGCTGCGAGCGCCTGTTAATTTTCGCTACTGTGAAAAGTATCTCTACTACTGCAAGCTCTTTGCAGTAAAGAAATACCTGTAGAATACACAGGAAACAAATGTGTCAATAATGAGTAAATAAAGGAGAACACATTATTACGTTATTCTTTCAACAAAGATGAAAACCAGTCGACAGGTGCTCAAAAATTTTGTCAGAATCAGTGTATCTGTTTCAACAGTTTAAAATTTCATAGCCGCAAGTGTGAAATAGGATCAAATCAAAGTCGACATCAAATAAGAAACGGGCGATAATATCCTTTCTTACAGTATCAATAAATAGTCACATAGCAAAAGAGTACATGATATATGCCATGAGTAGCAAGCATCAGAATTTCAGGTCCCATATCAAACATACATAAGATGAATGCCAACCAACATACAACGATGTAGACCTGCATTTATCCTCCAGCCATTCCCGCTTAGCCATTTTGCCCTTTGCATTCCACCTAAGTCTTTAGACAACTGTATTCCCTGTCATTTTTATATTTTCTCCTTTCGTCAGTTAAATTCAGTATCCCCTGTGATATCCAACAAGTTCTACTAGCTACGCAATTTCAACTCTTTGTTGATGTACGACCAGCAATCCTTTTATTTCGTGAACAGTTTATTATAAATCTGTCACAGTTGCAGTACATATATTTTGGCGACTTGTTTCGAACCGACGGGTTCATCCCCTAGCCTGAACGACGGAGACTGCACTAAAGTGCCTATTCGTAAGCACAACCATCTCAAATTGGCAATAGATGCATCACACGTTGACGGTAGACAAATGCACAAGTGACATACGCTCACTGTACAAGTCAGGATCAACCTGCTGCTTCACCATTGAGTAGAACTGCATGCCATCGGCGAAAATGATCACGACTGTACTTTCCCCTTGCTTTCTGCTGTTCATAGTACCAGCACAGCAAAGCTAAGTTAATGGCACAAGGTTAGATCAGTCAATCATCCAGACTATTGCCCCTGCAACTAATGATAAAGTTTTCGGGAACCACATGTATGTCTGGCCTCTCCACAGATACCCGTCCGTTGTGATTCACGGTTTATCTGTATGTTTGAGGTATGAAAGCTACCCTTCCTGGGGAAAGTCAGGCGTTCATTGTAGGGAGAGGGAGGGGGTCCTTTGGGTATACTTTGGATATAGTAATGAAATATGCTTACCTCTAAGGTATAGCAATAACGTGCCTTGAAACAAAATATTGACTGAGTAACTACCAATCGTTTAAGAAATAATAAGCTTTGTGTACTTACCGACAAATATATTTTTTGAGGCCCATACATCCTCAAACTCAACCAGTCAGTTGTACGTGAAATGGAACTTCAGGAATCCTACAACCACTTGGATAAATTTGTGCAAACACCCACGGATCCTACCGTAAATATCTTTACGTGGTATAGACAAACTAGTGTATCCTGTACTCGCTAATTTCACAGACAAAATGCTACTCGTTCAGCCAAAGACAAACAAGCAAGAACTGTCGCTGCGTTTACGTTCAATTTGACGATGGGTTTGAACCAAAAAAAAATGAACCAGTTCACAGGTAGGCTGCGAAACATTACGTAGTGCTTCATGTGGTGCCACGGTGCACTATTAACTGCCATAAAGTGCCCTCCGCCACACACCGTTGGGTAGCTTGCGGAGTATAAATGTAGATGTAGATGTAATAGATATTTTATGTAGTCATAGCGGTATCCATATAAGTGTGTGGCGTACACAAGTATAAAAGGGCATGCATTGGCGGAGCTGTCGTTTGCACTCACGTAATTCGTGTGAGGCTTCCAACATGATTATGGCCACACGACGGGAATTAACAGGGTTTGAACACGGAATGGTAGTTGGAGCTAGACGCACGGGACATTCCATTACGGACATAGTTAGGGAATTCAATATTCCGAAATCCACAGTGTCCAGAATGTGCCGAGAATATCAAATTTCAGGCGTCAGCTCTCGCCACGGACAACGTAGTGACCGACTGGCTTGATTTAATGACCAATAGCAGGGGCGCTCGGTTAGAGCTGTCTGTGCTAACAGACCAGCAACACTGAATGAAATAATCGCAGAAATCAATGTGGGACGTACAACTAACTTATACGTTAGGGCAGTGCGACGAAATCTGGCGTTGATTGGCTATGGCAGTAGATGACCGACGCGAGTGCTTTTGCTAACAGCACGATATCGTCTGCAACTCCTCTCCTGGGCTCGTGACCATTTCGGTAGGACCTTAGACGACCGTAAAACTATGGCCTGCTCAGATGAGTCCCGATTTCAGTTGGTAAGAGCTGACGGCCGGGTTCGAGTGTGGCTCAGTCCTCACGACATCATGGACCCAAGTTGTCAACAGCGTACTGTGCAAGCTGGTGGTAGCTCCATAGTGGTGTGGCTGTGTTTGCGTGGAATGGGCTGGATCCTCTTGTCCAACAAAACCGGTCATTGACTGGGAATGGTTATGTTCGGCTATTTAGAGATAATTTCCATTCATTAAAGGACTTTATGTTCTCAAACAGGGATGGAATGTTTATAGATGACAAATCGCCATGTCACCGGGCCACAGCTGTTCGCGATTGTTCTAAAGAATATCCTGGACAATTTAATCGCCCATCATGAATCCCACGAGCATTTATGGGACATAATCGAGAAGTCAGTTCGTGCACAGACTTCTGCTTTGGCACCACTTCCGCAGTTATAGAAGGCTCTATAGGCAACATGGCTCAACAGGGACTTCCAACGATTTCTTGAGTCCATGCTACGTGGAGTTGCTGCACTAAGCAGGCAAAAAGGAAGTATGAATTGATATTAAGAGGTATCCCACGACTTTTGTCACATTGGTGTACAGATTCTTTGACAGTGAAATGGTTCGTGTTTGGTTTTGCACGATACACATTTGCTGAATTTGTATTCGGTAACGTGCCTATTGTGCAGACAACATACACATCCACACACAAATCTGAGGAAAAGATTAAACACTGATGTGTATATAACGGGTGGCCAGAAATAAGTTAAAAAGGTTGTAATGATTTTGCAGGGTAGGTTATGCTGAAAAATAATTGGTACGAAAAACATTCGTTACTTTGCACCATTTCCAATGTAATTAGCTTTGATGTTAGCCAAACTGATCACCGGGCGCAAATTCAAGCACTTGCATGCGCTAAAATTCGCTAATGTGCAGACATCTGTGGGTCCGTGGGGTTAACATTTGTGGAATGCTCATTACCAGTTAAAATTTGCCTTTTTCAGGAGTGATAAATTCAAGCTACGTGAGCAAAAGCTACTTTTGTTCGGTCTGTCGAAACCAAGTGAAGAACACGTTCGGCAATACTGTCTCTGGCAGGCTACTTGAAACTGCCACGACCTGATTGATTCGTGCCCGCCTCAGTGTTTCAGTTTTTTCTCTGTGTCTGACACTCTTCCTATAAACACATCAGAAAATTTGCTACCTGTCGTTTCCTGCACGGTTGTAACTGCGCCGCGAATTTGACCGTGCCTGTCTGTGTGAATTGTCCGTTGTGCGTCCACGTGTCCACATTTCAATACCTACCTGCAGTCCAGAGGAAAATAAACATTCATGGTTTGTTTAGGCCAAGCGTATTTGGTGCTACTAGCCTACCTGAAAGTATACTACTCGTAAAAGCTATAAGTATCAAGTGAACACTGACGTAATTTTGTTGAGTACACTGTTCTCAGCCATAAACAACGTTGGTAGGCGTGATTTTTATACTTGGAAGATGATGTCTACTCAGATTTCGTGCCTGTCGCATAAGAGTGGCACTATCAGTGACACTACCAGGATGCAGATCAGGTTTGCTTTATAAATACACGCTGTAACTGTAGTGACAGTGAGGTCGGACGTGGTGAGTTGCCGTTGGTCAAGAACGCCTTTAAGGCGACAAAGACGACATTATCAACACCTCACTGACTTTGAAAGAGTTCATGTAATAGGGTTGCGAGAAGCTGGATTTTCCTTCGCGATATTGCTGAAAGTTTTGGCAGGAATGTAGCCGCTGTACATGACTGCTGGCAACGGTGGTCAACGGAAGTAACGGTAACAAGAAGAGCGGGCTCCGGACGGTCACTTGGTGCTACCAAGAGGGAAGACCATTGTGTTCGGCGTATGGCTGTGAAGCATCATATTGTTTGCAGAAGTAAGTCGAGCAGCAGTTCCACCACAGTGACACACTGAACTGTTACAAATCGGCACTTCAGGGGCAGCTCCTAGCCAGACGTTGTGTAGCGTGCTATCAACGACCCAAAACCACCACAGTTTGCGACTTCGGTAGAATCAATCGAGATCTCATTGGAGGGTGGTGTGCAGGTCTGTTGTGTTGTATTATGACGACTGGTTCTGCTTCGATGCTACTGACGGCCGATATTGGTTAGGAGGAGGCCAAATGAGCTTTCTGCGGCTTAAACGCACTGACCTATTCCTCGGGTGATGGTGGGGGACAGATTTCGTATTACAGCAGGAGTCCTCTCGTGGTTATCCTACGCACCATGACTGAAAATCTGTAAAATTAGTCTGGTGATTCGACGGGTTGTGCTGCCATTCGTTAACAGAATTCCAGGGGGTGTTTTCCAACGGGATAAAACTAATCCACATACCGCTGTTGTAACTTAACATGCTCTACAGAGTGTCGACATGCTGCCTTCGCGTGTTCGAACACAAGATCTGTCTCCAATCGAGCACATGTGGGACACCATTAGGCGACAACTCCAGCGTCATCCACAACCAGTATTTAACCGTCGCTGTATATACCGGCGAAGTGCAACAGGCCTGGAACTCCATCCGATAAACAGACATCCAGCGTCTATACAACACAATGCATGCATGTCTGCATGGTTACGTTCAACACTCAGACGGATACACAGGTTATTAATGTACCACCATTTCACATTTTCAGTGGCTTATCTTTCGCTCACATTAACCTGAGATGTCGCAGTGTTAATCATTGAAACATGTTACCTAGACAGACGTATTCACGAAACACAAATACTTGTATAATTTTTTGGTGCTGCATTTTTTTTCGTCAGTGTGTAATTTATTTTGTGTGCGTTTACGTATTCTTTATTTGGGTAATATAGTATGTTACATCCAAGTTCTCCTTACATTTAAGGCTCAGTCACATAATTCTGTGACAACAGAGACGCTTGACATTGGCTATCAGAATAGTTTTAATATTTCAGATACTTCAAGAGCATAATACCGGAATTTGGTTGGTGTGAATGATGACGTCTTTGTTTTTCTGTGAAATTTTAAAGGGAGTATACTCGCACATTGGAAAACATGAGTTACAGACAGAAAGTCAAGTAATGTACTGTGACCAGATGCTTACTCTCATTAATTTCATCATCAACATTTAATTCAAGCCTTCCATAGGTAAAGTTAGGCGTGCTTAGTAGAAATTACTCTTTCAATCTGAAGCCTGGTATCCTTTTGTGCGTGGGTGGTTATACTGTAAACTTTTTACCTACGTATGTAATAGCCATATAATAAACTGATTCAGCAGAAAGGCGGTTTAGCTACGTAGTGAGTTAAATGTTAATCTCATAAGTAAACGTCCAGCCAAAATTGTTGACCCTTTTCCTCTGACTGGCTGTGTTAGCGTTACCTGGTCTGCGTCGGAAATCACGTATTTGACCTATGTAGCACAAAAAGTGTTTCACTTATTTCAAATTCAAATGAAATTAAAAAACGTGCTAGACACAGTTTATCTGAAAGCAGTTCTCTTGTAAAACTTTTCTTCTGAACTATGTTCTTCTCCGAAAGTTGCGGATTACACATTCATACATACGTCTCTATTTTTCTTTATGGGTGTATCTTTTTGTAAGACAGGGTATACCCAACTTGTACAGAGCTACAGTACTTAAGTGTAGGTGTTACAGCCACTGTTGAAGAACGACGTATGTCAAGTTGTCGACCGCAGCAGTTTAACTTCTGGCTGTAACTGCCGAACATGAACAATTATTGGATATTATGTCACAATTTCTTAATACATTACCTACCGACAACCCACTTCACGGCAATCTCCTGCTCCGAAAAAATGTTGCTAACATACTAGCTTTCGTGCAATTCACTCGGTGCCGGAGTACCTACTGGGCATTGTGTCACTAAACCACCAACTTACCGCGCTTGTGTTCGCAGTGGCATCTTACGAGAGACAGCGGCTCCAAGTATCTCTGCCAGCATGTTAGAAGTTCTCACCATCTTCCTTGATTTAATTCGTGGTTTCGGTTCCAGCTTTGGGGAGAGATCAATACAGAAGAAATAAAACACAAAGTAACGACAACATTTTATTTCAGTTAGATCAAATAATATACAACAGCGATACCATGTTAGAGAATTCCCGTGTCAGCGATGTTCTTGTTATTCATCGACATCACCTACATTATGCTTTTGATATTTTTTGTTCACCTCCAGTAAACATAAACTACACCAAAGGATGGAAAATTTAATAGAGTACCATTCAAAGTATGCCTGAAAATAATAGTAATAATAATAATAGTAATAATGATAAAAGCAATAATTTGTTTAAGACTTATGTAGTCACTAAAAATGAAAATTGTACTGGGAACGTTGGAGACATCTTTACTGGAAAATACTAGAAGAAAGAGTTATATAGAAATATGGATCAGAAAACAGACTGGAATTACTATGGCTATAAGGCAAATGAAAAGGTGAGCAAGGTAGGCGAAAAGACGTCTACGGACGAAGGAAGTTCTTACCTGGATTAGAAGAGATCAGAAAAGTCAGAGAGTACGACTCAGTGAAACGCCAATACTTGACATTGGCAAACATTTACAATCAAACTCGATGAATACCTAAAACTTGCACCACAAGTATTGCGGAAATAGAGAGTGATACTGATGTATAGTTTTCACAGAATGGAATAATAGTCAGGGGCCCTAACTGCTAGCCAATAAATAGATAATGATATTTCGAAAGTGCATTTTTTGTGCAATCGTAAACTACTCGTACTTAAAATAGGACAATGCTTATTGACATTAACAATCTAATAGTAGGATCAATTAGAAGGCCAATGGCGTTTGTTGCAGGATTCTAATGCGAGTCCTTTACGAGATACCGCATTTTGAAAAGCTCATACACCGACACTTACACAATACCTGTGGTAGCACACACTAAAGAACAACACAACACGGTACACTAGCTAATTGGATTCTGACCAGTAAAGGTACAACTGACCATCACACGTTTTGGTCAAAATGACCACCGGCAGCAGCAGTACACTCTTCCAGTCTGGTATGGAACGATTGCTTCACACGTGCTAGCGTTTCAACGGAGATGTCGGGGCAGGCTGCACCAATAAGCCGTTGCATAACATCAGCTGTAGTTGTTATGTCGTTGTAGACGGCGGCTTTCAGCTTTCTACATAGGAAAAAAGTCCTCAGGCGTCAAATCCGGCGAACAGCCGGGACAAGGCGCAGGTGCTCTGCGTCTAACCCAAAGAGTTGGAAACAATTCGTGAAGACATGCTTTAGTACTTCGTGTACAGTGCTCTGGACAACCATCACGTTGGTACCACAGGTTCTTCCTAGTCTGCGGAGGAACGTCTTCCTAGCAGCCATGGAAGATGGATGGTCTGTTAGGAGGCTGCGATACTAGTGCGCCTTCAGTTTTCCGCCTATGAAAAACGGTCCATGGGCTGAGCTTCACTATCCCATAATACACGTTTACACTCCACAGACACTGACGTTCCGCCTGACGAAGCCAACGGGGATTGTCACCGGACAAGTAGTGCATGTTTCTCTGTTTACCTGGCCGTGATTGGTGAATGTGGCTTCATCACTAAACAAGATACATGACTGCTTGAACTGTCACACACTAACTGACTAGCAAGTCGCGATGCTTTCAAGGAACACAGGAGCACCTGTAGTCAAATATAGCCGCGTCGTACATAGCAACTACTCAGGCTGAATGGCACAAACAAGTGTCGGTGTGGGAACTTTGCACAATATGATATCTACATAGTAAAAGTCTTGCACTAGACTCCTGCAACAAACACCACTGACATTCTAATTTACCCTACTTTTAGTTTGTTAGTGTCAATAGACACTTAAAGTGTTTGTTTGCACAAAAATACGCTTTCTATTTTTGCAATCTGTTTATTGGATAACAATGCGAGCCCCTGCATACCAATATATTCGGTGAAAACCGCATATCAATAGCATTTTCTATTTGTGGAATTCTTTTCACTGAAAGTTTCAAGTGATTCACCCTATATATCTGGAGATTGTGATGCATGCAGTAGTGTACAGGAGACTTTATCAAGTGGTGGAAGTAAAATGGCTGACAAACACGATGATCGCTGTAACCTCATTTGCAATGATTCTGTTATTATAGCCTGTTTCCTCACAGTCCTTGTGTCACACATAACTGTGCTTGTGACGTATGATTTCAGGATCTTTTTCCTCGTACGCGCAGTTTACTTTTGCGCCAAATATGTCGTCTTCCATTCCACCGAACCTCTTCTATTACGATTAATTCCAGCGCGGTGCTTGTAGGATAAACTGTAGGAGGTTAGAAATAACTACCAATACTCATGTGAGTTACATCTGTATCAGCCATCCATCTTACCATGTCAAGGCTGTATACGTTTAAGCCTCCCGTCTATTGTATTTAATTGGAATTACATGAAGCTGTGTCTAGTGAATACGCTATTAATTGAAACGCCCTCTCATATGCACGAAGGTAAAAAAGGTCGTGGGATACCTCCTAACATCGGGTCAAATTCCATTTTGCCCGGCGTAGTACAGCAACTCGACGTGGCATGGTCTCAACAAGTCGCTGGAAGTCCCCTGGAGAAAGCTTGGATCATGCTGACTCTATTGTCGTCAACAGTGGCGAAAGTGTTGGCGATACAGGAATTTGTGCACGAACTGACCTCTTCATTATATAACATAAATATTCGGTGCGATTCATGTTGGGCGATCTGGATAGCCAATACATTCACTCAAACTGTTTTTCAAACCAATCGCCAACCACTGTGACCCGTTGACATGGCACATTGTCATCCATTAATATTCCGTCGTTGTTTGGGAACCTGAAGTCCACGAATGGGACCAAATTGTCTCCTCGTAGCCGAACATAACCATTTCCAGTCAATGACCGGTTCAGTCGGACCAGAGGATCCAGTCCATTCCATGTGAGCACACATGGAACCAACACCAGCTTTCACGATATCTCGTTGACAGCTTGGGTCTATGACTTCGTGCTGACTGTACCACACTCGAACTCTAACACCATCTCTTACCAACTCATATCGGGACTCAGACGGTCTTACAGCCGTCTAGGGTTCAACCGACATGGTCACGAGCCCTGGAGAGGCACTGCAGGCTGTTAGCAAAGTACTCGTGTCGGTGGTCTGCTGTCTGGCACACTGACGCCAGATTTCGCCGCACTGTCCTAACGGGGACGTTCACCGTAGTTCGCACACTGATTTCTGCGGTTGTTTCAGTCAGTGTTGCTTATCTACACTACTGGCTATTCAAATTGCAACACCAAGAAGAAATGCAGATGATTAACGGCGATTCATTGGACAAATATATTATACTGGAACTGACATGTGATTACATTTTCACGCAATTTGGGTGCATAGATCCTGAGAAATCAGTATCCAGAACAACCACCTCTGGCCGTAATAACGGCCTTGATTCGCCTGGGCATTGAGTCAAACAGAGCTTGGTTGGCGTTCACAGGTACAGCTGCCCATGCAGCTTCAACACGATACCACAGTTCATGAAGAGTAGTGACTGGCGTATCGTGACGAGCCAGTTGCTCGGCCACCATTGAACAGACTTTTCAATTGGTGAGAGATCTGGAGAATGTGCTGGCCAGGGAAGCAGTCGATCATGTTCTGTATCCAGAAAGGCCCGTACAGGACCTGCAACATGCGATTGTCCATTATCCTGCTGAGATGTAGGGTTTCGCAGGGAACGAATGCAGGGTAGAGCCACGGGTCGTAACACTTCTGAAATGTAACGTCCACTGTTCAAAGTGTCGTCAATGCGAACAACAGGTGACCGAGACGTGTAACCAATGGCACCCCATACCATCACGCCGGTTGATACGCCAGTATGGCGATTACGAATACACGCTTCCAATGTGAGTTCACCGCGATGTTACCAAACACGGATGCGACCATCATGATGCTGTAAACAGAACCCCGATTCATCCGAAAAAATGAAGTTTTGCCATTCGTGCACCCAGGTTCGTCGTTGAGAACACCATCGCAGGCGCTCCTGTCTGCGATGCAGCGTCAAGTGCAGCCGCAGCCACGGTCTCCGAGCTGATAGTCCATGGTTCTGCAAACGTCGGCGAACTGTTCGTGCAGATGGCTGTTGTCTTGCAAACGTCCCCATCTGTTGACTCAGGAATCGAGACGTGACTGCACGATCCGTCACAGCCATGCGGATAAGATCCCTGTCTTCTCGACTGCTAGTGATACGAGGCTGTTGGACTCCAGCACGGCGTTCCGTATTACCCTCCTGAACCCGCCGATTTCATATTCTGATGGTACGCATTTCTCCTCCGTACACGAGGCATCACAACAACGTTTCACCAGGCAACGCCGGTCAACCGTTGTTTGAGTTTGATAAATCGGTTGGAAACTTTCCTCATGTCAGGACGTTGTAGGTGTCGCCACCGGCGTCAACCTTGTGCGAATGCTCTGAAAAGCTAATCATTTGCATATCACAGTATCTTCTTCCTGACGGTTAAATTTCGCGTCTGTAGCACGTTTTCGTGGTGTAGCAATTTTAATGGCCAGTAGTGTAGAAGAACTGATAACTCCACGCAGAGCCGTTGCTCTCAGTCGTTAAATGAAGGCCGTTGGCCACTGCCTTGTCCGTTACGGGAGGTAACGTCTAAAATGTGGTATCTCGGCGCATTCTTGAAACTGAGGTTCTCGAAATATCGAATTGTCTAACGATTTCCGAAGTGACTGTCCCATGCATCTAGCTACAACTACCACTACGCGTTGAAACTCTTAATTCCCGTCGTGCGATCATAATCACATTATAATCCTTTTCACATGAATCACCGAGTAGAAGAGACAGTTCTGCCTATCATTCCCCTTTTGTACCTTGGGTAAACGATACTAAAGCCATCTTTATACATGGAATCGGTGTCCTTACTTTGTCACCTCAGCGTACACTGGTATGCAAAACCTAAGAGGGGGAAGTAATTTTTGCGTGATGTGTCACTGCCAAGTAACGTACGAGGGTAATCCCAAAAGTAAGATCTCCTATTTTTTATAAGTACAGAACTCTGTTTTTGTGGCTGTTGGGCACACTGTTTTGAAGAGTGTTTCACGCGCTGTGTGTGAGCATGCGCACGCCGCTCTTAGGCGCCCAGTCTTGGCTTCGCAGCCGTTGAGAATGGAGTTCCCGTTGGATGTTACCGCCAAGTGCGAATTGCTGGCAGTTATTCGGTTTTTGAACGCAAAGGGCATTGCGCCAATTGAAATCCATCGCCAATTGACAGAAGTGCATGGTGAGTCGCTCATGGATATCAAAAATATCCGTTAGTGGTGTAGAGAGTTTGCAGCTGGTCCGACCGAAATTCACCACGAACAAAGGAGCGGGAGACCGTCAATTTCTGAGCAGACAGTGTTGAAGGTTGAGTAAAGCTTGCGTGAACATCAGCGGATCACCCTGGAAGATCTCTGCACGTTGGTTCCTGAGGTTTCTCGAGGCACCACTCACAGAATTTTAACGGAAACATTGAACTACCGGAAGGTGTGCGCAAGATGGGTGCCACGCATGCTGTCTGAGGAGCACATGTGGCAACGAGTTGATGCTTCCCGCGCATTTCTTCACCGCCTTGCAGCCGAACAGGACAACTTTTTGTACTCAATTGTCACAGGTGACGAAACCTGAACATACCACTTTACACCTGAGACCAAGCAACAATCACGCCAGTTCGTAACTTTCTGAACAGCATGGCGGCGAGCTGGTGTGACATGGGCATACAAAAACTGCCACAGTGTCTACAAAAATGCAGCGACAGAAATGGTGATCATGTCGACAAATACCTAAATGTTCAGGCTGTAAAGTGATGTAAACCATTGTAGAAATAAACGGGTCTATGTTCTTATAAAAAATAGGAGATCTTACTTTCGGGATTACCCTCGTAGTTCGATGAAACTTGTGACACAGAGAAAGAACTGCTTCAGTATAGTACAGAATGTAAGTGAAAGAAATATGCAGTGACACTAGCAGAGCTGACATTCCTGTTCAGAGACAATTATTACACTGAAGGCATGGTGATTCGTAACGGTCTCGTGGACATTACAAACGATGCGACATGCTTCTTAATAGTGCGTGTGTTCACTACGGGCGGCAGTGCTTGCTCAGTAGTGACTTCTCATGCTGGCCACAATGTTGACAATGAGTTCTTGTGGTAGGCCGTTCCATTACTCGACCAGAGCGGCTGACAACTGGTAGATGGTCTTTAGTGCGTGGAAACCTGCTTCAATTCGGCTCTCCAACGCGGCCCACATGGGATGTAAGTCGGGAGATCTTACAGGCCATTCCATTCACCGAATATCCTCAAGTTCTGAGAGCTCACCCACCTGCGCTGTTCGATGCGGTCGTGCATTATCATCCATAAAAGAGAAGTCAGGATCACATGAACTCGTGTGGAAGGAATACAGTGTCACAATGACGTCGACCAGTGAATGTACCGTGTTCCTAGATTTGGTGGTCAGTGCGCTCACGCAACATTATGCCTCCGCATAGCATAAGACCAGGACTACCAAAACGATCATGTTCGACAATGTTCGTGGCTGCAATGCGTTTTCGCACCGCTCGGCACATGAGGGTGCGTAGATAACTACTACGCTGTTAATCTGCTCTCGTTTGAGCAGGCCACGCGATCCCACTCGTTGTTAGTGGTGTCCCTCTGCTCTTGGCACATGAGTGCTTTCGAAGGATGCATTCGGCACTGACTTCATTGTTATGGATGACAATGAGCGACGACATCGGACAGTGAGCGAAAGAGGAGGATAATTTGGAACGTGAGAATGTTCGGCGAATAGAATGGCCGGCCCGTTCCCCCCATTGAAATCCCATCGATCACGCGAGGCATGGGATGGGAAAGCTTATTACAGCTCGTCCACATGCTCCGACTACCCAGCAGTTGTCAGCCGCACTGGTCCAGGAATAGAAAGACCTACCACAGGAACTCCTTACCAACTTTGTGGCCACCATCGGACCACGTTGCGCAGCGTGCGTTGATTATAGACTTTATTAAGAATTACGTCTTGTCTTTGTAATATCCAGAGGAGGATCGTAAATCGCGGTGTCTTCAGTGTAGTTATTGTCTTTGAATAAAAACGTCATTTCTGTTCGTCTCATTGGGTATTTATTGGAGCTATGTTCTGTTCTATACTGTAGTAGTTTTTTCTGTGTATGGTCCAAGCTTCAGCGAGCTATGTTGCTCGGCAGTGACACTTCATACAAAGGTTAATTTTGTCCTTAAGTTTTTCTCAACATTATGTTAAGTTCAGACCCATGAATTCATATAGTAACGCTATAAGAGTGGACCATTAAGAAAATATGACAAAGGAACAGAAGGAACTAGCTTCACCCAATGTACTTTCAATGCCTATAATTAAATAGTTAATTTAATTACGTGAAGCTATTAAACAGTGGTAAAGGTATAAATTCACATGAATAACGTGTAAACAACTGGACTTATACGTAAGTTGTATGCATTGGGCATGCTTGGTTCAGATTGTAAGCGTAATATGTCTATTCTTAAATCTGAGAATGCAAGGCGTGAAGTAATCACACTTTGTTTGACGTGAACAGCTGCTAGATACATCAGCAACTGCATCGACAGACTTGTCTTCAGTTCTCTAAAATCATGCAGAGGGAGTAGTCGTTTGAGACCGATTTCACAACTTCATCTACATACTACTCAGCAGTTCACATTTAAGTGTGACAGAGTTAATCGGACCAACTACAGACTTTCTCTATCTGTTCATTCTAGAACACTCCGTGAGATAAATGAATACTTAAGCCTTTCCGCGCTAGTTTTGGTTCTTCTTATTTTATTAGTATGATAATTCCTCTGTATGTAAATGGACGTCAGAAAAATATTTTCGCATTCAGGGGAGAAAGTCGGTGATTGAAATTTCGTGAAACCCTCTGGCCCAGTAAAAAAATGTCCTTGTTTTATGTTCGTATCGGTTATAGAACCAGGTTTTGTACCGTGCTTCGAAAATCTCCCCATTTACAAAGCTACGAACATATCATCCCAAAATAGAAAGCATTCACTAAAGTTCTGAAAATATTGTGAATATAGCCATTCCAAGCTTTCAGTACGAACCAATAAACAGGCACACATGAATAGTACGATGTGTGCGACTCGCCAGCACGTTCTGACTTCCACTGTACTCAAATCTTTACACAAGTGTAAAGCATCTTACCACAGCTGCATGTCTCAAAAGCAGCGCGTCCGCAGCTCGTGGTCTAGTGGCTAGCGTTGCTGCCTGTGGATCATGGGGTCCCGGGTTCGATTCCCAGCCGGGTAGAGCAATTTCTCCGCCTGGTGACTGTTTGTGTTGTCTTCATCGTTGGGGAAAGTGGCGAGGCTGTACAGAGAACAGATTGGGACCTTGTACGGGCGTTGATAACCACGCAGTTGAAGACCCCACAAAACAAATATCATCATCATCAAGAGCAGCGCGCAACTATATTCTACATGAGTCTCCCTCCTATTCAAACACACCGTTCTGCTCCCGACTACATGCCGCGCTCCGTTCTCATTGGCTCGCAAGCCCGAAACCTGGAAACGTTTCCTCCTGTTCTGCTGACTGCGTCAAAGACGGTCGTGGTTTCAGAGACCTGTAGCTAGGTACAGAATATATCATTACATAATGTATGCGATTTAAGAGCACCACAAAGAAATTTAGCAGTGATCGCTGTGTTTGTAACAGACAGCTCACAACGTCTGGTTAGAATGGTTGAAACCATACAAATTGATTAACACCGCTGTTATGTCTACTTCGTCGGCATCTCTGTGTGCTAATTCTCACATTATCACAGATTAACTACGTATCATCTCAGCATGATCGCAGGACTTATGTAGTATCCTTGGTGTCATTCACTACACAATAACTTAACCAAATTTTTCCCCGTTGCTCTTAATCAAATTTTTCCCCAATGCTGCAGTTGCCCTGATCTCAAGGCAGAATTTCAGTTTCCTGTTGCATTTAAGATAAGGCTGGAACATCTCTTGTTATCTCCGTAACTGTTCCCTAAAGGATAAACGTACATGACCAGTTCTCTCCATCGAACATCGAAGTGATATTCACTTATTCACCCAGTTCGCTTCAATCTCTTTTCGTTTCTCAGTGAGTAATCTCTCTCTCTCTCTCTCTCTTTTCATTGCTCTTAGTTATCTATTTATCTATGATTTATGTTCCTCTTCTTCACCACGCTCATTTCTTCCCCAAAGTTAATTGCTGCTACGACGTACAGCCTAAATCTATTTGCTTGCAATACACCTCTATTATTCTTGCACTTTTCACTGAAAACTCTCAAATGTAAATTATTTTTGTTATAGTCATTACTGCTCTGATTATTCGTGTCATAACTATTTCTAAGTATTGAATCTCATACAAGACGTAAGATGTCATAACGAATGTTATGTAAAATATGAAGAGTAGCTGAGTAGCTGCTGAGATATAACAAAGAATTATGTGGCCCTATATTTGTCAGGACAAATAAGTATATAGACTTTCTTCAATGCTGTTAATTCACACAGTCCAAAGTGTGGCGCTACTTCCGTTGTACTCCTTTTTTGCAGGCCAGAAGTTCGCCATCCTGGAAGAAAAGACAGTGCTGTCGTACATCCTGTACAACTTCCGCGTGGAGACGGTCGAGAAGCTGAAGGACCTGAAGCTCCTGGGCGAGCTCGTGTTGCGATCTTTCAGCGGCCATGTCGTCACGCTGACGCCTCGGTAGCAACTAGATGATGTACAGCTACACAGTTACTTATGGTTCACATCTGTGCATGAAATGTACATTAAAATAATGTTTACTCCAAAAAAAAAGCTGCTAATATAATAACGGGATCCAGACAGCTGCACATACCGGTGTACTAATTGTGGGCCAAAATCCTTACATAACACTCCTAGTGACATTAAGTATTACGTAAGCCTCACACAATAGTATCACACTGAACTGTATTTCCATCACTTATTGTTCATAGACACTACATGTACACACTGATTAGCAATGAAAGACATTATGAAAAAAATGTGGCCACTCAACAATGAGGATTCCAATAACCTTTCTACAGGGACTGGAAAAAGGTAAACTACTGAGCGTTACTTGTCACAAATGGAGAACAGTTGACAGTTAACAGCAACGAGAACAACGATTTATATGCAACACAACTGTGGAAGACACTGATGTCTTTGGAGGAGGGTTACTGTAGGTGGCCAGAGGCGGGTTCCCCACATCATACGAGGACTATTCAGAAAGTAGGGAACATTTTGGCATTGAAAAAAGAAACTAAGTACAAGAAGTACATTTTATTACACGCATCTGAAAGAGCGACTGGCATACTACTTTTCCACATAGTCACCAAATTCATTGAGGCACTTATCATAGCGGTGGGCAAGCTTTGAAAGACCTTTGTCGTAAAATTCTGCCACCTGAGACTTCAACTCGTGAGTCACGCCCGCCTGGAGTTCTGCGTCGTCATGTAAGAGGTGCGTTGCAAGCCTGTTCTTCATCTTGGGAAACAAGTGGAAGCCGCTTGGCGCAAGGTCGGGGCTGTAGGGCGGATGGGGGAAAATTTGCCATTTCAATGAATTAACGAATTCTTTAGTGCGGCTTGCCATGTGAGGTCGGGCATTGTCGTACAACAACAAAATTTTGGATGTCAGCATTCCTCGGCGTTTGTATTGAACTGCTCTTCTAAAGCTGTGCAAAGTTTGACAGTACCGGGCAGAATTTATGGTTGCTCCACGTTCGAGAAAATAAATAAGAAGCACACCTTGCCTATCCCAAAACACTGTTGCCATCAACGTCTTTGCTGACAATGTCTGCAAACATTTTCTTGGTTTTTTGGGGGGACCATATGTGCCCACCTTCCATGGACTGTAATTTTGTCTCTCAATCGACGTGTTTCACCGAAGTTTCGTCACCGGTTACAATTCTATCCGGTAATGAATCACCATGCTTGTGGTAGGCCTCCAGAAATGTCAATGTTGCCCCCATTCATTGTTCTTTATGGTGCTCTGTAACCATTTTGGGTGGTCTAGCTTTTGAGCGACAATTTCAAACAACAAAGTCCGTGGAACTTGTTGAAAAGAAAGGGAAAGCTCTGCTATTGTGAAGGTTTTCACGAATAGTTTCAACAACTTTAGCGACAAGATCGTCAATCACAATGCTCGGGCGTCCACTCTTCTCTTCATCATGAACGTTGGTTCGGCCATTTTTAAAGCGAATGCACCATTTCCGGACGGAAAATTCACTCATTACGTTGTTTCCGTACACTTCGCACGGTTCACGATAAATTTCTACAGGTTTTAGGTTTTTTGCCAAGAAAAACCTTATCACAGATCGCACCTCACAACTGTCGCGATTTTCGATTGCAGCGCACATTTCAAATTCGAATATCGAAAAAATTAGACGCGAAGAGACGTTCCTGCTGTCACGGATGGATGCCGACTGAGTTGTCGAGCACGCACATACCAAAATATACGCTATCGGCGCGCGCCTAACGGCATCAGACGGAAACGTTCCCTTTTTTCTGAATAGCCCTCGTATATACTACGGACCGCGCGCAGTGTGGACGGCACGGTCTCATGGTCCGGTTATTTCGGATAGTATTACGCACTAGCACTTTTGAAGTGATAATAACAATAATAATAATAAAATAATAATAATAATGATACTGTTTAGGATTATAGGTGCATCTTAAGTAATATATTTAAAATACTGGAAACAATTCATCAATGATACTATTATCCTGTACTTTCCGACAGTTGAAGAAGCCATTTGTCTCAATTGCACGTAATGAAACAACATCTGACGCTCACTGGTGCACTAATGTAACGCGGTATGTGACAGCCGACATCTGCGATTCTTTATATCTGAAATTACACCTCATTTGCAAGTGATTTCTGATATTAACAAAGGCAAACGTCCGCCAAGGCGCCTTAGTGATCCTAACAGTGATTATACAGTACAACGAGAATGGGAGCTACAAGCTACCAGGGGCTATCGATAAATAATACAACACTTTTGTTCTGAGAGCAGGTTTGATTTATTCAGGATTCCAATACACCATATTACTCCCGTTTTTCGGCCACAAAACCTATTTTTCAGCATAATCTCCGTTTAATGCGACGCTCTTATGCCACCTTACTGGAAGGGCCTCTACGCCCACATGCCACTCCTCTGGTCGACATCAGAGTCAATGCCTTGCTGCGTCAATAACCTTCCCGTCATCCACTTACTGCTTCCCCCGGAGAGCCTCGTGGATGAGGAAGAACAGTCCAGTGAAGTTTTGCGATCTCCGCTGTGGTGCGTAGACTTGTATGAGGCCTTGCGTTGTCATGGAGAAGTTCGCTTGCATTTCTGGGGCGACGAAAACGTTGTTTCTTCAATTTCCTGAGGGTGGCGAAATACACTTGAAAGTTGATCGTTGCACCTTGAGGGAGGACATCAAACACAACAGCCCTTTCAGCGTTTCTGACCGCCGATATGACTTTACCGCCTTCGAGGAGAGGTGGTTTGGCAGCACTCCATGGATTGGCGTTATTTTTCCGGTCTGAAGTGATGAACCCACGTTTCATCGCCTGTGACGATGTTCGGTTCAAATGGCTCTGAGCAGTATGGGACTTTGCCGGCCGCGGTGGTCTAGCGGTTCTAGGCGCTCAGTCCAGACCCGCGCAACTGCTACGGTCGCAGGTTCGAATCCTGCCTCGGGCATGGATGTGTGTGATGTCCTTAGGTTAGTTAGGTTTAAGTAGTTCTAAGTTCTAGGGGACTGATGACCACAGATGTTGAGTCCCATAGTGCTCAGAGCCATTTGAGTCACTATGGGACTTTAGCTTCTGAGGTCATTTGTCCCCTAGAATTTAGAACTACTTAAACCTAACTAACCTAACTAACCTAAGGACATTGCACACATCCATGCCCGAGGCAGGATTCGAACCCGCGACCGGCCAGCGACGACGTTCGACAAAAAATTGTCACGACCAGCCTCCTAACGCGCATGCAAATCCGCACAGGTTGTCCTTTGTTGCTTTTTATGGTCTTCTGTTAGGCGGCGAAGAACCCAGCGGAAACGTACATTAGAGTAATCCAACTGGTGGAAAATATCAGAAGTACCAACAAAGACGTCCAAGTGAGTAGCGAGGAGTTTGTGATCCGTCGATTAATTCGAATAACACTGTACGCATATTCCAACAATGCAGGAGCCACAGCTATGTGTGGCCGGCTGGCATGCGGCAGATCGGGCAGATTTGAGCGAACTTGTTGCGATGGTGACAGACGCCTCGCCCAACGACCTACAGTACCTTTGTTCACGCCAGACAGCAGACATCCTGAAAGCGCCTATGAATATCTGCGACGCCCTAGATTTTCGCCTAAAGAAACTCAATGGCATCTCCGTTACAGACGCCATTTTGAAGGCTACCTATAGCGCCGCCACCAATCGGAACTTGGAAGTGGGAATATTCAATGACAACGTCTCACAACAAATACCGCATTTTTTGACCGAAACTGGCCAACGAAACAAATGTTGCATTACTTACTGAAAGCCCCTCCTGCATAACAAAAGGTGGGGGCAGCGTTCAAGCTGCAGTCAATAAACTTAGTTTCAGACAAAAATATATAAACGTATTACGCGAACTGAAATTGGACGAAATCCTGAAACGATACTTGGAATAAATAAAACTGTAGAAAAGGTGACCGGTTGCTGCATTTGTTAGAGTAACTCAACCCACTGCCACAGATACCCAACCACCATTAACGCGTATTCATTAGTGTTCAGTATTTCTGTAGAGTTAGTATTCCTTCCCGATGGTAGAGGGCAATATGGACTACCCTATTCTTCATGACCGCCGAGTATACGTTAAATACGAGTACATTGAGTTGCGGAAAAGCAGTGTGGTGTATTTCGGTGTTGCATCTTAATCCACCGTGAGATTGCATGCGGCATGTAAATATATAAATATATACACAGTACGAAGTTTTAACCGATTTTTGAGGGAGCTACGATCCACGAAAACTCCTGACTTGAAATACACTAAAGAACCAAAACATTATGACCACCTTTAAAACGCGATGCAATAGCACTTCAACGTGTCACGCATTCGACAAGTCGTTGGTAGGTTTGAAAAAGTATGCAGTTCCATATCTTTAGGTACAAGGAAAGCAATTCCCTTAAATTAAAGGCCAGTAGTTGTGTCATCGGCGCTAGGTACCTATCGAGAGCCGTTACCTTTTACCGGACATTGTCGCTGACCTCGTGTAACAAGGGTGTTGATTCATTCTACCAGGAGATGCTTTTCCATTGATTCACAGTTCAATCCGAGTGGTCCCTTGCCCATTGCAGTCCTAACTAACGACGTTGTTGGGTCAACATGAGAACGTGTAGGTGTATTCTCTGCGGTGTCCCGTCGTCAACTAAGTGCTCTAAACGGTATGTCCCGAAGCACTTGCGCTGTGTCACCACTGTTCTCTGTCGTCATATCTGTCACTGTTTACAGCCTATCTCCCTTTACTCAGCGCGTAAGCCTCTGGCCTTCAAGTTCTGTGATGAGGCTTGAAGATACAACACCTTGTAGCCTACTCGTAGATTCACCGTTCTTCAATCACATTCCATAGATGCTCACGACGGTAGCACACAAGCAGCCGACAAGCTTCATCATTTACGAGATTCTCGTTCCCAGATGCAGGGCCATAAAATGTCATTTCCAGAAGTTGCTTACGTCAGTGGATTTCCCCGTTTGTGGCTCTATCGTCGCTGAAATGATTCCTACTCGGCTCTGTTCCGTTTATATAAGAAGTTCCGCGCGTCGGTATCGCGGTATGGAGTCATCATACTGTTTTGGCTCAGTGCACGCTGTTAAACGATAAATGTGAAACGGCTTACAATAACGAAAATATACAAGCACGGCTTGACAAAGTGAAGCTATCAGAAGGGTGGGAGGACACTAAATGACATTTCCAGGTTGAGAGGTTTTGCGGTGTTACTGTGGTTCAAAATGGCTCTGAGCACTATGGGACTTAACAGCTGTGGTCATCAGTCCCCTAGAACTTAGAACTACTTAAACCTAACTAACCTAAGGACATCACACACATCCATGCCCGAGGCAGGATTCGAACCTGCGACCGCAGCATGTTACTGTGGTGATTAGTCCAACTGATAAACAACTTGGTAATATGCGCCCACTTACCAGTATGAACTGCTCTCCCTCTCGTCTGGATGTGCGCAGTGAATCGGCTTGGATGGGCACCATACAGCCGTTTTATCCTCCACTGAGCCCAGCTGGCCCACAACCGTTGTAAATGGTCTTTGCTATCCTGATTACTGGCACTAAGATCTAACAGTAGTTGACTTCCGAAGTCTTCTGTCAAGGACGGATCTGGGGACCTTGCTGGTCACGGAAGTACCTCAACTTCACGCAGACAGTTCATGGAGACTGTGATACCACGTGTGGACGAGCATTGGTGAAAAGTGGCACAACGATACTGTCGCATTAGAGGTAACGCTTGAGGGCGCGTGACGTACCGTTGTGCTGCCAGAGTTCTGTCACCACCAGCCGTGACCGCTCCCACACTATGACGGCAAGAGTAACGCCGCTGTACTTCTGCAACGCTTGGAAGAACGAGGCCTCACCCAATGTCACCGCAATACTTGCCGACGATAGACATCTCGTATAGTAGATAACATCGCTGAACAAAATGCGGCCCCATTGATCAACAGTAGAGTTGTAAAACTACCGGAGGCTGCTATATAAATAAACATTGACTATGGTAATTTTCCTAATAGCTTTGGTAAGTTAACGTCACAGCCGTGTTACCCATATGTCGGGCGTGTTGCATACTCATCGGGAGTACCTCGTAATGATCGCTTTCCTTAAGTATTCGATCAGTATCTTACTAGATTACCCTAAAAACCGGAAATGCTGCACCATCTAGAAACTCAGTGAGGGTGTATTAAGGACCGGTAATCTAAGAAATACTTTTGTCTGCTACTTAAGAACAAGCAGACTTCTAGCAAAACTGAAATTATTGCAGTGTTTGTGTTGCTTAAAAATACGATTTATCCGCCGATACCCGGCAAGAGACTTTCAGTTAAAATGTCTCTCCCGCACAGGAATATGCATAATGCATGTACAAGTGCCGAATGTAGACACATTGATAACGACATATGTAAGTATGGATCTGCCCGTGAGTCGTACTCGGATAGCCTGCAGACTTATACAACTGTCTGGTCAATTCTTGTGGTGACGAGACGCCTTTCTACTTTCGTATGAAATAGTGGTCAGACTCCGCATACTTGGAGGATTAGGTCTTCCCTCTATTAAAGTGCTTGTACTACAATGTCTTAACATGTACACAGGTGCCGTGCCGTATTCCATTACACCTCGATTATTTCTCTGTCTCCAGCAGGTCATTTTGACTCCTCATATTGATGTTGGACGGTAACTTCAAATTGCGACGTATCTGCGAATATACAGTTTCTTAGGTGCTGCTATCCTTTGCGAGATGCATCTCACTGCCAGGGACTTATGCGTTTAAAGTCAACCATCTCACCTCTCCGCTGTTGAAACAGCTTCCCCGTAAACATCCTGGTAAACAGTTTGAGCTCATATTAGTCTTCCTTTATTACTGATCGAGACTGCTTGGTCATGGTACAGGGTTATTCATCGTTTGATACCGACTGGCGACCATGTTTTCCGCAAAGGCCTTCGCCCGACTGATCAGTCTGACGAATTTCACCACACTGATACCTTACTTCACAGACTTGTCTCTTGTAGCCGGGATAATAGGCTCTGGATCCGTAAGCAGCTGGCTTTTCTTTTCCGAGGGTCTGAATACGCTTTTCGGATAAACTTTTTCATCCGGATGTATCCTTTTTTTCCTTACAAGACGAAAACTATCGTCTGGCTCTTGGGTGCGCGAATTTAGCTTTAGATGGTTTGACAGTACATCCGGCTTTTCGCAATCATCGGAATACCTCGCGAACATGCACAACATGCTCTTCAAAAATCACTAAAAGGCACCAAATCATCGAAATAATGATACACACAAACATAAGATCCGAAAAACCTGTCGAGGATACCAGACAAAACAGCTGCACCTGTCGGTACCCAAACGGAACTCTGTTGTACTCGAAGTGACCAGTTGGTCGCAAAGGCTGTCACCGGTTTAAATTCTGCTGGTAGAGGCACTTGATAATACGCCTTGTTCAAGTCGAAGATAGGAAGAACCTTTGCCTTGAGGAACCAGGGAAAAAAAAGAACGTGAATCAGGGAGAGGTATAGACCGTAGCAGATTTTTTTTATTAAGCGCCCTATAACCCACCACCGGCCGCACTTCCCCTTGCGGTCTGGGCACCACAAATATAGGTGAAGAGTGCGGAAATTTAGATGGTCTAATCACTCCGTCCTGCAACTTTCCCGAATAGTTTCCCTTAATGCTTTCATACGAGATGGGCATAACCTATATAGTGGGCACCTTACTGGAATGTTGTCCGTTAATTCGATCTTATGCTCGGCTTCTTTAATCTCACCTAACTGATCGGTTAGCACATCACTGAACTCAGTATGCAACTCTACACTCTGCTGTCTCTGCTCCGCCAACAAATGCCCCAGGTCATAATCGGAAACGATTTCCACTGCGGTCATTACGTATCTGCAATAGTTAACCCGGCGATGTACACGATGTTTAAAGAACTTTTAACGCTTTTATCTGGCAAATTCGAAATAAAAATTCCTCAGACCCCACTGGGGCACCAGGCCTACCTTCCCGATAAAATTGGCACACAGTATAGCCGGTACCAACAGATTACGCGCCAGGAAATTTCCACGTAAACTCACTGATTCGGATCTTAACCTTCATTGACTCCAAAATTTGCATTTGCTTTGAGTTGGCTATTAGACAATAGCCAATTTTGTCTGATACGTCCGGCAACTTTCAGTGTCCGCGGTTTGCGGACACACATCTTTCATCCACTAAGGATGCGGTAATACCGGTGTCCAGAGCTGACACCGTGTCCTCATTTAGTGATGCGCAAACAAAAGGAACTCTGTCGCTGGGAACCGTTTCAGTTCTCCTACAGATCCCCTACCACGCCATCCCCGCTTAGAATACCGTCATAATTCATGACCTTACTCTTTTCAGGGCAACTATCGGCATTATGCCCCCTGTTCTTGCACTTCAAACACCTTACTGTAGGACAGTTCCTAACAACATGCCCACTGCTGTTACACTCAAAGCACTTTACTCCCATGGAACACGCCTGTCGTGTGAGGCTACAATTATCCAGCTCTTGCTGTTGAGAACTTGCCGCACTGTCGGTCGGCGTAGACGAGAGCTTGTACCCTATTGATCATCTAATTGCCTAAAGCTCTGCGGACGTCCACAAAACAGAGCCATGCAACAGTCCCTAGGACGCATCCCCTGGAGAATATTCGAGACTACTGCATGGGGGCTTAATTATATAAATATAAAATGCAAATAATTTTTTAATTTTTTAGTAGCTGTATGTCCGATTACGAAGTCTCGTAAACGGCTGGCCCTGACTAGTTTCAGTACGCAATCAGACTGCATAGAATAACAACAAAGAATGAAAGAAAATTTCCGTCACACAATTAATTAATTAAGTCCCCAGCAACTATAAAACGTACGAAACCAAAGCACAAGTGTAACTGTTCTGTGTGTGGAAGTGTGATTCAACGTACACATCTGGCACGGTTCTTCTTCAATAAGACCAGAAATTTTAAATACCATTTATACTGAAGTAATTAAAAAAAATAGAAATACTATAATTGCGTAAGGAAACCAGAATTACACTCTAATACAAGAACACAAGCCAGGTGCTTTGTTGACTGAACCTGTAATGACGCATTATTTAAGACACTGAAATAATAAAAAGAGTAGGGAATTTTTTTTTACCTTCATATATATTGACGAAAAGCACTCTGATCATTACAATATCTCCATTCGAACAACATCTGCTGTCTAGCCCATCAAACAACTGCATAAACATGGAACAAGCACTCCTTACTACAACATCTCAACACCGGCTCACTACTACCCCATCTCGGTAAGCACTCTCCACCACCACTTCTCGACAAGAACTTTTCACTACGACACTCAGCAAGCACTGACTACTACGAGTTCTCGACAAGCACTGCCAGTGGAGGCGGCTGAATAATACTCTTTGGCGCAATCTCTGGGGCTGTGGCTCAGTGTAGCCACCTTTCATATGCCCTTCCTCCACGGGCCAGAATTTGATGGTATTTTTGCCAGCATTGGTGGTGAAAATACCACCAAATTCGTCCACAAAAATACAGACAAAATAAAAGATAATATTAATACGTAAATATCACATAATTAGATAAAATTTTGGCTTTGCACCGACCTTTCAATAATCTAATATATGAAATACAGTAAGCAATACAACTTCTTTCGTACGTGTGACTTTACATAATAGTTCACACAATACACAAAAAATCAGTTTATACAAATGTTCACATAAAATGCTTTCAATGATTAGTTCCAGCAGTAGCACCTAGCAATGGTCAACAGGTGCAAATACCAACAAGTGACATCATTTTAGTAGAAGCAGTCCATCATTGGCACCTAGTAATGTTGAACAGGTGCAGACACCAACAAGTGACATTATGTCAGTAGAAGCAGTCCATCAGTGGCACCCAGCAATGTTGAACAGGTACACACAGCAACAAATCACATTGTTTCAGTAGAAGCAGTTCATCAGTGGCACCCAGCAATGTTGAGCAGGTGCAGACACCAACAAGTGACATCATTCAGCAGAAGCAGTCCATCAGTGGCACCCAGCAATGTTGAACAGGTGCAGACACCAACAAGTGACATCATTCAGCAGAAGCAGTTCCATTAGTGGCACCCAGCAATGTTGATCAAGTGCAGACACCAACAAGTGACATTTCAGTAGAAGCAGTTCCATCAGTGGCACCCAGCAATGTTGAACAGGTGCAGAGACCAACAAGTGACATTATCTCAGTAGAAGCAGTTCCAAAAGTGGCACCTAGCAATGATGAGCAGGTCCAGACAGCAGTCCATAATATTCACTATCACTAATCACACTGTTCATCAGAGTTTATAAGCAGAAATTAAACATGTCCTAGTGGCACCAATCATGTAGAAAAAGTACAAGTAACAGTCCATAATATTCACTATCACTGATCACACAGTTCATCAGCAGAAATTAAACATTTCTAAGTGGCACGCATTATGTTGAACAAGTGCAGGTAACAGTCCATAATATTCACCATCACTAATCAGACAGTTCAGGCATGAACAATAGTTTGAATGCACACACAATTGCTTTTACAAAATTATTATCAATACTCTTACACTAAAAATGCAAATTATAATAAACACACAAATGATATCAGATAATTGTCATATTAACTATTACAATACACAAATAACAGTACAGCTATAATATTTATGGGTGTCAGTGCAAGCCACTACAAACAAATAAAATAATATTTAGGAGATAGGTTGATACCAATTATTTGGGATAGGAAAGGAAAACACACAAAACACACTCACTCATCTTTCATCCACATTAAGTACTACTGTGTAATTGAATAGTGTTAACTGTGTAAATGCAATTCTGTCAAAGGTTTGATGTTCGACATGTGTATCAAGTAGTAGTGGCAGCAATGTATAACAGTCAATAATAGTTAGTCAACGTCATAGTCATCATGTCAAGACCAATGTTTGCCAAGCCAGATCAAAATGTACGGTTGCTGAACAACTGTCAGTGTGCCAAGATATGCAAATGCTTCCTCTCTCCAAAAAAAAAGTATGTACTGCTTAGTGATTTAACAAAGTGTGTGTGTAGACAATCTTCCTTCTACTTGAGTGTTCTAGTCTGCCATCTTCATCCTCCTTGTTCCATATAAACCAACAAAAAAAATATGATCCTCACTTACTTTACCTCTTATCCACCAAAACTCCAATAATCATCAGCATCACATAATCTCAATACTTCAATAATACCTCTTACGTCGATACATATAAACCTTATCATCAATATCATTTACCTTACCACTCGTCCACCAAAACTCCAATAATCATCAACTTCACATAATCTCAATACCTCAATAATACCTCTTCAATACGTCGATACATATAAACCTTATTACCAATATCATTTCACTTCCATAAGAACTTTTTCCTCTAGTCAGTCTCATCGAACAAGTACAGATAAAATCCTAGTGCAAACTTCAATTCATCATCCCATACAATCCAAAGACACAATGTCCACACACAACCTCTGTGTAATCCATCTGAGCCAAATCTTCTACTCATTATGAATTACAAAGTACATTTTGGTTACCTTGTCCATCATTAAATAAAAAAAAATGCATACATGACCTCTAATAGACTTTAGTTCGAATAACTCTCAGTAATTAAGTACGATTACGTAGTATGAATGATAGTAATATTTCATAGCGTGTACACCATTTCAAGAATCATGGCAAAACAGAAACATACATGTGGAGTATTTCTTGTGTCAAGTGTCACTTCCTATTTCAATTGCTCTCGAAGAATGCAGTGTAATAACTGTCAATGGTCTAACCCTAGTGTTGGTATGTCATGTCGTTAGCTTCCTTCCTATTAGCATAAATTTATACAGCTTCCATAAAACCTCCAGCTCATGTGACTTCTATGAAGTTTCTTGTACTAATGTCGTTCGTCGAATTATAGCAGTTCATTTTCTTATCTTAAAAATATAAGACACTGAGCGTAAGCAAAACATGCAGTAGCGAGTAAATATACCAGTAGAGAACAGAATGTCAACAAGTGAATGCAGCACAATCCCTACAACGAGGCTCTGCCAAGCGAACAATAATTAATACCATAGTGTAACCTAAACTCCATGTTCGTACAATGTATATCAGCATTTCTATATATAGCAAATTAAAGAATAGTTATGACAACAAACAGAAATGTATAAATATGCAATCCATACGCACAGCAGCAAACATATATCTTACATAAAAAAAAGATCATTAGCATCATATCAGCATAAGCAAATAAATGTTCATGTGTAATCTTAATAAGTAAACATGAAGGAATAAGCAGATAAATCACATAGTATAACTTACATACATAACCATAGTCAGCACAATTAATCAGGTGACAATCATAATTTAACTAAATAAGCACAGCAGGCATATAAAAAAAATATGACGTCAGTGAAAAAGCATAGCAGCCAAGCGATGCATAATATATATAAGTAACAACCCTGTTCATTAATCAATCATCGTCAAAATCAGTTAATGTACGCAAGCACGTCGCTTCACAAGTAAATTCATAGAACATGAAATTTAGCACAAAGTATAAATCACGTAATCGCGAGCAGCAAATTACGTCTAAAGTACGTACCTAAGTGGAAATATGTTACCTAAAAAATAAACTCAATTAATAGTTACCTTTTTAGTTTATTACTTTTTTTCGAAATTACATTCTCCCTGAAATTTTCTCCATAGCAAGTCCTCTTAACGTCGGAGACACACAGAATTTACCTGAAGGTCTTAAATATTTTATACAACCGTATCCTGATAAATACTGAACGTTAATAACATAATTTATCAAGTCACTATAGCTTTATACTGGATTTAATCGGAGAAATTAGACTGTGTATTTGTTTACGGCTGTCAGTGCATTCGCACTGAGCGCTCGATCAGTTGTAGGCGCGTCACGTAGGAAGTAATTGTTTGCGGTCAACGACTGCCTTGTGCGGCGCGCAGACTTGACTGTTGCTTTGAGTATGTGCCGCCGCCGTAACACGGCGCGGTATCCTTGCATTCTCCGTGTGTTTACATGTAACTGTTAGTTTCTCAAAAGTATGTCAATCCACAAAAATTTTAACGTTAGATATATGATGTATTCCCTTAGAGCGTCGAGATTTAAGAGTTTCTACTTCGACAGTGTTATCATGAATAATTGTGCGAATTCTATATGGACTGTTATAAAGCAGAAAAAATTTGCGACACAAGCCTTTTCCTTTGTGAGACAAACGATGAGACTTAATTAACACCTTTTGACCAACTGACAAGATTTTTAAACGACCAGGACGCTTAGCTGATTTCTCTCGTCTAGCAGCCGCAGATGCAATATTTTGCAGAGTCAGGTTCACAACTTCAGAATGCCGCAGTTTCCGTGTAGGCGGAAAAGGAACGATTTCAGAAATGCGATTTGTCGGTGCTTTGTTTTTTAATATCAGTATAGGCGGTAAAGAAGTTGAGTCATTAGGAAGTTCATTCAGAATGTTTTGAAAAATATGAAGATACTGATCCCAAGTTCTGTGATTCTGATGACAATAAAGACGACACAATTTATTGATTTCCTTCATCCATCTCTCTGAAGCGTTAGATTGAGGGTGAAAAAGTGAAATGAAAATCGGTTTAATCTTACGACGCCATAGAGTACGAAGCCAAATTTTAGAACGAAACTGTGATCCATTATCTGATATAACCTTATCAACATGACCCACTTCTTTAAGAAAATGTTTAATGAAAGCGTTAGATACTGAACGAGCTGTTGCTTTGCGTAAAGGTGTAAAACACACATATTTTGATGTCAATTCCACTGCTACCAAAATGTACACAAAACCATTAGTAGAACGAACCACTGGACCGAACAAATCGACTGCAGCCATCTCCTTTAATTTCGCTGGAATGATAGGAAACAACGGTGCTCTGTGAGAAATTGTTGGCGGCTTAGCCTTTTGACATAATTTGCATTTGGCCAGAACAGATCGAATACGTTATTCCATATTACTGAAGTAGCAATTCTCCCGTAATTTATGAAAGCATTTTCTGGGACCAAAGTGTGCATAACTGAAATGTGTATACCAAATCAGCTTATTAACCTACTCATCAGGAATACGAACTAACAAAACAGAGTTGTCGACCTATTTTCGTTTAAAAAGAATATCATTGCGAACTAAATAATGCTGTCAAATCGCTACGCTTTCCGTTCTCCTCCACTTCTCTTTAATGTCCTTCCAGATTGGATCCTTATTTTGTTCCTTAGCGATGTCCTGGAGCGAAGAAGAAATAAAATTCTCAAACGCAACACCTTGAATATACATCAAACAATAATTGTTTTCCTTGCAGTCCTCTTCAGCACTTTGTTTCAAACCCATAGGTGCATGTGATAAAGCATCAGCAACAATATTTGAAGAACCCTGTATGTAAACAATACTAAAGTCAAATTCCTGTAGATACAACGCCCGTCGTGACAATCTTCCATGAGTTAATTTTGTTGACATTAGAAATTCCAGAGCTCGATGATCGGTGTAAACCTTAGTATGTCTGCCATACAAAAATATACGAAATTTTGTGAAAGCCCATACAACAGCCAAAGCTTCTAGTTCCGTAATCGAATAATTCTTTTCTGATTTAGAGAGAACACGACTTCCAAATGCAATAGTTTTCTGTACTACAACGCAGTCTTCTTCTATCTCTTGAAATAAGTGTGCACCTAGGCCTTTGTATGATGAGTCCGTCGCCAAACAAAAATCTTTAAATAAATCCGGATGTGAAAGAAGTGGAGCAGCAACTAAAGCATCGCGAAGTTGTTCAAATTCTGATTGAGCTTCCTCATCCCAACACCAATTAGATTTCTTTCCAGATAGTTCACATAAACGAGGTGTGGCCAAATCGTCCAATCTAACAAAGCGTCTAAGAAAATTACAGACACCAAGGAAACTACGAACATCACGTTTTGTGGTAGGAACTGCATAGTTACGAATAGCGTCTCATTTCTCTGGATCAGGAAGAATACCTTCTGTAGAAATAATGTGACCGAGAAATTTCACCTGAGAACGACCAAATTCAGATTTATCTAAGTTCACTGTAATGCCAACTCTTGCAAAAATACGTAATAATGAATCCAAAATTTTGTTGTGTTCACTCCAAGAACGTTTAGCAATAAGAATGATGTCAGCATATGAAGTAATATTGTCACGAAGATAAACAGGTAAAATTTCGTTTAAACTACGATTGAATGCTGCTGAAGATACAGTAAGTCCAAACGGTAATTTCCGAAATCACTTTTGGGAAAAATCGTCATATCCGGTTAATATTTACCGACTCTCTAGATAGATTGATAGTCGAAAAGTTGTTTTGACTGATACAAAGAATAGTAAAAGAGTAGGCAGCGGTGCAGAAAACTAAAAGGGAAATAGCACCACTACAGCTCGGGGCCCTATGCACGCTACGGCACATATTCACTTAGTGTAGTGAATCCCCTGAGGACTTTAATAGCCGCACGTAATTTCCAGTTTGTGACTTAGTGGCCAATTTGGTGGAAGTGCGTACGTAAATTGATCTAACCATGCACATGGATGTATGTCATTCTTAGAATTGCGAAAGATCTTAAATTTCCGAACAGTCAAAAAGTGTTTATAGTCAAAGTTTTCGCCTCGTGGCGACAAAGACCTACCGCGTCTGTGCCAGTCCCAATGTCGATTATTGTCAAGTTCGCGCGCCTGGCGCTCTCTTGTTGCATCCCGTAAATGAAATAAATTATTTTCTTCAAAGCCCTCTGCTATCTGTTATTCTAAATTTCTTCTGCTGTCTTTTCCTACGATTTCGCCTTCAATTTGTTTGATTTGCTTTCGTAATGCTTCAACTTCCCTTTTAACGCGTTCATTAAATTTTCCCTGTTTTTCAACGTGCTTATTTATGTTCTGGTACTCTTCGGTATCTGCAAATGGTAATGGAGCTGTATCATCCGAATCTCTGTCCCCATTTAAACTAAGACTTGTCAGTCTATCTCAGATCTCCTCAACTCTTTCCGATGAGTAACCTATTTTTTCTTTCTGTTTATTTACGTCTTCTGTAAGTGTCGCGACTCGGGTTTCGGTATTGACACATTTGGTAGTTAACTGTTCATATTGTTGCGTTAAGTTATTTATCCTGTCATTTGGTATGGATTCGTCGATTCTTTCAAGTATTTCTTCCTTACCGTGTGCACGTTGTAAATTCAACTCTGAAAATTTCTGTACTATCACGTGATCTCTTTCTTCCTGTTCTCTGTCCTGTTCCTCTTGTCTAATTTCTATTGAAATTAAACTATTATTGTGAGCATTCAAAATCGGTTGTACTTCTTCTCTAATTTCTTTCTTTGATTCATCTTTCATGTTTTTGAAACATGTCCCTGTTCGTGAGCCTAACTGTGTTTCCATTGTTTCCATCTCGGTTTTACTTGTTCCTATTTGTGATTCCAGTGAGTCTAACCGTGTTTCCATTGTTCCCATATCAGTTTTAATTTCAGATCGTAACTGCGATCCCACTGTTTTTAATTCGGTTTTAATTGTTCCTAGTAGTGATTCTAACTGAGATCCCAAATTTAGTATAGCACCCATCAACTGCTCCATTTCTTCTGTCGTTAACCACGTAATCTGAAAATTTTTCGATTGTGAAAAATTTTGAACTGTTTCCGGACTATTTTCCCTACTTATTAAATTGTTTTCAACTTTATTATTCATCATCCTGTTCTCCTGTATTGGCGAGTTCGCCATGTCAACAATTTCGTTATTCTGACTATTCATCATTTTTGCCTTTTTCATCGATCGCGTAATCATTTACAAAACATACAAAACTCGTCACTGTACGAAAATTACACACAATGGCTCCTTATCTCCAACAATACCATTCACACGAAATGTTTCCCTCAAACACGATTAACGAACAATTGAAATAATTGCACTAAATTGTCAAACGCGTATACAAGACAACAAAATTAAATTCTGAAATACCATTAGAAGAATGACAATTACCAAATCTACACGTGCAAAATAGACTACAATTACTAAACTACAAATTACTACAACAATACTACTGTCTACTATTTTTACAATCAGAATAATTCCAAGGGACGATCCGAAGCAGCGGTCGCCACGTGCATGGGGGCTTAATTATATAAATATGAAATGCAAATAATTTTTTAATTTTTTAGTAGCTGTATGTTCGATTACGAAGTCTCGTAAGCGGTTGGCCCTGACTAGTTTTAGTACGCAATCTGACTGCATAGAATGACAACAAAGAATGAAAGAAAATTTCCGTTACACAATTAATTAATTAAGTCCCCAGCAACTATAAAACGTACGAAACCAAAGCACAAGTGTAACTGTTCTGTGTGTGGAAGTGTGATTCAACGTACACATCTGGCACGGTTCTTCTTCAATAAGACCAGAAATTTTAAATACCATTTATACTGAAGTAATTAAAAAAAATAGAAATACTATAATTGCGTAAGGAAACCGGAATTACACTCTAATACAAGAACACAAGCCAGGTGCTTTGTTGACTGAACCTGTAATGACGCATTATTTAAGACACTGAAATAATAAAAAGAGTAGGGAATTTTTTTTACCTTCATATATGTTGACGAAAAGCACTCTGATCATTACAATATCTCCATTCGAACAACATCTGCTGTCTAGCCCATCAAACAACTGCATAAAACATGGAACAAGCACTACTTACTACAACATCTCAACAGCGGCTCACTACTACCCCATCTCGATAAGCACTCTCCACCACCACTTCTCGACAAGAACTTTTCACTACGACATCTCAGCAAGCACTGACTACTACGAGTTCTCGACAAGCACTGCCAGTGGAGGCGGCTGAATAATACTCTTTGGCGCAATCTCTGGCGCTGTGGCTCAGTGTAGCCACCTTTCACTACCTCCACTTCACCATAATTAAGACATAAGCTTCTGATACTATCCTTTATCTTTTTAATATACTTCTGTAACGGCTCGTTATCGTGTTGGACTTCAAGATATCTCCTACCAATAGCTTCATGTCGCACTCGGGGGACAAATGATTATGCTTTCCTCCAGCTGCGTTGGTACAACCGGGTGTCAACAACTTCCCGCAGCCGTCGCTCTAACTCGCCCCACTGTCCGATGTATCGGCATCCCGTACACTTACGTCGTACAATAGTTACTCCTCGCGCAACTCCGACAACCCACCACCTCTCTGTCTGCCAAACTGGAACAATACAACACCAAAGTACTATCGACTTTACAAAATATAACAGTTAAATCTTAGTGAAGCGTCATTAAAAAATATTATACTTCGTAACACCCCCACGTCCTCATACCACAACCGCGCTCTGCTACCAGTGTAACATAGCATTAAGTGGAAGGGCTGTGGGTGAGGCGGTAGGCGTGCTACAACAGGTCTAACCAGGAAAGTACTTGGGCTCGAACAAACAGATCTGTATGAACGTTTGGCTACTGGACCATTATGTACCTGTGAATGTGCAGGTGGGTGTCGTTTTTCTGCAAAACTCTGCAGTCATGCTCTAGACATCACTGTAGATGTAATTGTAGACGCCATACGCAATACAGCAATCTTAACTATAAATGTAAATGCGGAATGTCAATAAAATACTCCGAGCAATACGAATGACTGCAAAACGCAAAGTGAAGAAATGCAAGTTGATCACATGGCGTATTTGCACATTCCTTAATATCAGTGTTGAACGCCACGTCAATGACGCTTTTGAAGTTGTTCACTGGTTCACCAATATCGTAGCCAGTGTTCTGCCAGGCGTAACGAAGCATTGGTCTGTGTACTCCCGCAGATAACTGATTGTAAATGACAGAATGCATATTCATGATAAAGAATCTGTCGTGCAATTTCGGCTGCATATTACTAGAACGTAGTTTAATGAAGTCTGTTATTCTCTTGGCATATATTTTATATTGCCTGAAGAAATACATATCCGGAGGTTGTGCATATTTTGTAGTTTTAGGCGGAGTGATTTTTAAATCTACATGTTTTCCGCCAGATGCTCCCAGTAGTACTCGTTCATCCTTATGTCCAGACCAGGAGTCACAAAGTACTAATGACTTTCTCGACAAACGTGGATTCAAAACTGACAGAAAAAAAACGTCTTCAGATGTTGTTTCATCATCTTCCCACTCACACTTGCATCGACGACGACATTTGGAGGGCACCGCGTTTCTGTTTCCCTTGACACGCGGGGTCCTAACTTTCCAATGGATTCTTGGAAGCATATATAGAGTTTGTCTGCCAATCGTCCGTCCATTGATATAGAAACATCGATCGTGTAACAATGTGTTGCACAGTTAACTGATTGCAACATCGCGACAGTTGTTCTCTCCCCTTTCATGGATAGCGTTCTGTCACAAGAAAGTTCATAGTTGAACTGACTCTGATCACAGTTCCATACAGAACTAATATCGATGTTTTCTCTCGTGATATGCTCATTGACGTCAGCAAAAAACGTTTGAGCTCTTTCAATCAACTCTTTTTCGTCATCCTTATCTTTTCGTGCTTGGTGCATAGTGATACAGGGTGATGTTATCCTAAACTCCTTTTTCAAATCAGTAATAAATCCTAGTGAAGCTGTAAAGTTTGTACACCCGAGATTTCTGGCTTCGTCCAATGTCCAATGTTGTGAATGCCAATAATGAACGGCGGAACCGCATTCTAGCGCTTCATCGAATTTCGCCGTTATACGCTCCTTGATGGTCTTGAACAGCAGTGTACGATTTCCTTTAAAAACTGTATTTCCTTCTGCTTTCTTTGCCACGTAATCCAGTATGTTTTTAATATTGCTTTACACTTCAGTTTAGGGTATCTTTTCAGAAGCTTGTCGTATGTGTCGAAACCTCTTACGCAATAATCATCGTACATGTTCTCCAGTATGTTGTCATCAAACGCCGTGATGATACTTGCAACTTGAACCTTCTTCTTGGGAGACGGTTGGTATTCACTGTCACTGCTTCCATCGCCTCTTCCCGCACTTGCCGTAACACTACCGTTTGCAATGAGTTGTTCGTCATTATCATCCCTATCATCATCATTATGTGTTAGTGTTACAACAGTATCTGTTTCTAACTTAGGCTCATATTTCTGCACTATAACAGATACCAGAAAACATGCGAATGATTAGTCTTCTACACGAATACCATCTTCACGAAGAAGGGTTCTTCGTAACTTCATCTCAACCAATCGCAATACATTAACGGGATTGATTACCAATCGCCGAGCCATCTGACGCTTCAATACACAAATAATGTCACAAAATGCAACTTCAGAGACACACTGCACCGTCCCTACTGGTCCCGACTGGCGTACCGACAGGTCAGTGTGCAATGCGGCATGGAATACGCAGAGGCCTCTAACAAACGACTGCAGAGTTTTGCAGATGCGGGAGTATCACTAGTGCAATAAGAGACCTTAACATTATTTCTCACACGATTATGGTGTATTTGTGTTTGTTCGAGTCCAAGTACTTTCCTGGTAAGTATAATTTTATTGTAACTAACCATCCAGTAAAATCCAATGATTCTCTTAAAACAAAACTTTTAAAATCATGAAATAATTGATTTAAAATAATATGTCAAAAAAACTTTACAATGAAACGTTTAATTTTATGTGGTACCTAGTCCAAGGACACGGTTGCAGCCAGATGTGAATATAACACATGCGCTCTTTCTATCAAAATTACTGCAGTTTCTCATTCGTCTATCTCTGCTCAATGCAAACAGTACAAAAGGAAACTACTATCTGAATTTGTCTCTGGAAGGGACACGAAAATAACCAACTAAATACAGTACGCATGAGTAGCATGACAAGTTTTCGGACTTCCCCTCCCACAGAGTTGTCTTAGTTAAATATACGCCACGACTGAGCCACATAGAACAGGCCCGGAATTCAGACCCCTGGGCGACGACCGTTCCAATCACCACAGCTCACTATAACTCAAAAAGGTTAATGATCGGTACTATCCACGGTGTCACCGATACCGACCAAAGGCATCTTCTGTCCGGAACACGTCGTACAGCAGGTTGGCGCAGTCCGGGGCCCTGCTCTTCCGTCTCGCTCCCTGGTTGCAACCGTTCTCCGGTCGCAGCTCTTGGCAGTCGGCAGAGGGCGACTCCTGAGTGACTGAGTGACGCTGGTCGCGCCACACTGTAGTACCGGCGCGGGAAGGTTGCTCGCGGCAGTCAAAGGCGTCGGACATGTATAGCATCGGCACAACTTTAATCAAGTTAACCCTATGTTTTAAGAATCAGCATGCAAATTGCAATACAAATACGGGTGTTTTCGTAGCAAGCACTATCTGCCTCTGTATTGAGATAAGAAAGAAGACTAAAACAGATGACTGCCATATGGATGAGTTACCTTGAATTCTCAATACTGCCAGGGATTTGTTCTCGCTTTAGGGCAGGGACATTTGATCTAGTGTGATATCAGATATTGTTTAATGCATACTGTTGCTTACCAATGGTGCAGACTTTCGTCAAGTCCAGTGCTACAAATTTGTAAGCACTTCCTGGCAGTGAATCCAGAGTTTATGCCCAAAATGGTGACGTGTCTGTAACACTGGGCATTGTCGAAACGCGTCTTTTGAACATTAATCGCATACCAATTTTCCATTGTCTTATCACGAACGCTTTCCCATCTATTATTTAATAACCCATTTTAAATCGTCTTTTCGGATGAATAGGTCCTCAAAAAGTCGTAATGCACCCAGTATTGTTATATGTTTCCCCTGTATTTGTTTCCAAAAATCTGCTAACGATGGTGAAACGCCCACCAAATCACCTAGGGCTAACAGATAATTAGGATTGTGGAAAGGGCCAAGGGAGTTGCGGGCGGATTCATTTCACAATTGTAATTTATTATCATTTAGTTCACAAATACCCTTTTGAAAGAATTAAATTTGCTTCGCAGCTGAAGGCCTCCAAACAGATGCTGCTTTAGAATACGTTCAATTTTCAAAAGACATGGCGCAGTTAAATTTACAAATAAGATAAATCGTATACATATATGAGATCAGCAAGCGAATCGGCTGAAGGCCGTATTTTCAAAATTCCAAATATACTATGATGAGTACTGAAGGCAGAAGGCCACGATGTTTTAAGGTGCTGAAAGGGCTGATGGCCCACAAGGTGCAGAGAAAGAGATAAACAAACGCAATAAGATGGCTGAAGGCCGCAAGGTGAAATTCTGAAAATTAAGGAAATATATATATTGCAACAATCGGTAAAACAATAGATTAAGTTTACAAATTTCCTTTTGCAACACTAACGGCGGAAAGCCTACAGTAACTTGTAAAATCTTTCAGAGGAAATTACAATAACCTTTCAAGAGCAGAAGGCAATAATGTTTGGACTTGAAGGAAACTCTGAGAACATGTATCCAGGGCTAAAGGCCCACAACTAACCTTGCCAAATTAAAAATATAAAATACAGTTAAATTACAACAACATTAATACTACCAAAAGGATAATTAAGAGAACGGCACTAAGGAGTCTCCAGTGGATCGGTCTGCCCTCGTTCACTTAGGCGAGACAGGAGGTGAGTCCAAATACACTTAATTCGTGCGAACCCAACCAAGGGACAGTCACTGACCGACCGATCAACAATCCACCAAAGTCAGGCCCAGCTTAAGTGATGAGTGGCGGCAACGGCCGGGCGGGCGATGTCCACGCAGGGCTCACTGCTGCTCCAACCCGACTGCACTAGTGCCGCATTGCAACTCCCCGACTGGCAGGTCCGGACTGCTCTCCGGACGCGTTCCAACTGACTGGCAGTCGAGCGAATATACTACGAGAGGGGATATATCGATACGCACTGCTAACGCCTCTCACAGTCAGACAAAGAGGCAACTCAGTGACAGTAGTAATTTAAATTAACGTAGTGAGGTGGAAGTACGTTAAAATCAGGGTGTAAAATACATGATGGCGGGAACACGAGCCACGCACGGCTCCGATGGGTTATCATGTAATAATGAAACACTAAAAAATTCTCGTCATGTGGTATGGCAGGAGAAGTGCAATGCCAGCTGCCATAACAAAATAAATTAATCGGTAACTTATCGTGTAATCTGGCCACTGTACACAAAGAGCAATGTCGATACAACTTTGTAGTACACCAGGTTATTTTTCTATTTCAACGAATTGCCTAACCAGGAAAGCTGTAGGACAAGTTGATGATCTTGAAATTAAGATCGAGTCTGCCTTTAATAGAATGTTATTTAGGCTTAATTTTTACAAAGTTTAATGAAACTTATCTAAAAATAAAGTTAGTTGAATGACAAACTATGTTAGCAAAAAGTGATGCTAGTACTGTGGGAGCTACCAAATGAAAGGAAGAATGTCTGCAACAATGAAGCACTAAGATATCTTGATCTATGCTGCTCACCGATACAAGATAAAGACACAAAATACAAACTGCAATTAACTCAGTAATTAAAGATCCATCCCAAAGTATACGAGAAGCAAGCTGCTCGGATAACGAATCACGCTATAGTAGCTTGTGTAAAGTTACGTCTCCCCAAATTCAGGAATGTTGCAGAAAGGGCAGCGAAATTCTCACTTTTTGCATGCATCTTACGATCATGATCTTTGCACTGGAAGGAAGCAATGTTACTCTCTTTGACTGCCGCATACACGGTATGTACTAGTTGATAAGACGCAATCCCATCGCATAAACCAAATTTTTGGAGCGGATCGAAACGGACACTCCCGCTCTATCTGACCGGCACCACAATATCTAAGCCTCTGAAGTTAGTGCAGTTAGACAAAAATGTCATGCTGACATTATTCCGATGGGATAGTAAGGCCTGCTGCTGACAGTATTCACACAAAAGTGGCGGAGAGGGCTACACCCTGGCTTCCGTGAAGGTTACGCAACACCCCAGGGAGGCCCGTGGACCTAATAAGATTCACAGACTGCTCTCTGCTAACAAAGGAGACCAGAGACACATAGAGGGCCCACCTGAACCGCTACTAATGCTCAAAGTTTCCTCTCCAAGTACACATTTCCAGTGCCCACAAATGTGAACGCAAAACAGTGGGCGAAAAATGAATTGTAATCGCCTAGCGACGTGTGGCAATGATTTGTCACACTGTTTAATCCTGTAAATATCACACAAAAGGGTACACAGGCTGCGGATTCGAAATAACGAACAAAAAGGTATTCAGTGTTACGTATTCATACAGAAGGTATGTCGTTTCTGAGAGACATTATATGTATACACCTCCCTACTGTCTACTGCATAGAAGCTAATACTGAGTTATATGTCTCTTGATGTACAGATCTGGTGCTACACGAAATAGCGTAATCTTTAGTTTTTAACGTACCATAAGTAGAATATCTGATTTAAACTTTATCACTAATCTGTTACCTGCTCTGCTCTTTTCTTCCTTTGAAACAGAAAGGTTGTGCATTTGATGAGGTACTGGTCATAAATTAGCGAGAAGGCTGGGCCTAAATTAGCTTCCTTCCACTAGTTACTCAAATCTGTACAAGCTGTAGTGCCACATGTCGGAACACGTGCGTGTGTTTGCCCCGCCCCTCCCCCCCAAACCAAGGCCTCCACAAAATAGAGAGAAAAGTAATAATTAATAATCAAGCAATCTGTTTAAAGATTCAAGACATTTTGATAATAAACAGCACCGGTACATTCATTTTATATTAGTTTTATTTCGCGTTCTTATAATTTCCAGTAGCAACTTAACCCATTAATAAAACTTCCAAGAGAAAAAGGATTTTATTATAAACATTCCTTAAGTTTCAAATAGCCCAATCTGGAAAAGGATTTCGTCAGTGATCATTTTAAGAGAATTAGTTACTCAGAATGGTGGCAACTGTTAAAAATTCTAAAAATTTTAAATGGTATCTTCTTCTTCCTCATTGACGCTTGGGAATACAGTGATGACCACTTTTCCAGTGTTTGGGACAGTCAGAATAACCCCTGTCGGCAAAAAACACGGTCATTTCAGCAAGTAGACTTCGGTACCCTGCCCCACCACATAGTTGGCAAAAGGCCTATTTTTTAAAGTCAGATGAGGCCAGAGGCTCACTGCAGGGTGGTCTCTCAGAAGCCATAAGAGATCGTAGCACCGTCGCCTCCAGCACATCGCGTTTTAGCTTCGATACGTATCAACAGGAGCAGCTTCGGCTTCGTCGTGGACGCATTCTGTTATTTGCACTCGCCGACTTGAAAGTTCAGTAGTAACAGTTCAACTGTTCAGCATCGTGAACAGAACATGGCAATGTGCTCGTGTACGCAGGATACCTCGTTCACTCAGCAAGCGCGACCATCTCGCAGTATAGCCATGAATTGATAGACCCAGCCATGTGGTAGGGTTTCCCCATGACCACCACTATTGACACTTTCATAGGTATTAAGTTTTTCAGTTATTAATCTCTGGCTTAAAGGGAACCCGTCAAACATTTACAGCACAATACTGGCATTAGTCTGGTCCAGTTAACTTTGTGTAACGTCGCGTGGTTTACGAGCAATTTAGCTGACGTGCTTTAATATTGCTTATGCTCAGAAAAAGCTGCCCTTGACTGAATACTGTGTACCTCCAGTATGAGAATACATATACACTGCCTGGCAAAAAAACAAACACACACGACGTATGCAACGTCGTACAATTACATATCATCCGTGGGTGTGTAAAATAATGATTAAAGTTGTAAAGCTTGTGACAGCTAATACAGCCATCATTAGTGTTGCTAGCAGGCCTGGAATGGTACATAACGTGCGTGAACAGCATCAGATGTTGAGTGATCGCTGTGGTGGACACAGAGATGATGCATATTGTGGCATCAGCACTTGACAGACTTTGGAAGGAGGCTTCATTGTCCGTCTCCCTTTGGCCAGCTGGCCGAATCAGGGAAAATCCAGATTTGTGGGGTATTCGAACGTGGCAGTGGCCCAATGTCGGACTGTATGGGAACTTGTCTGCAGGTACATTTGTTTTCAAAGTTCTGGTCGACCAGCAAAATGGGCAATCGCCGTACTGCGCAGGAAGAAAATCTGTTCCTGCCATCCACCAACAAGCAACATTGTGTGTCACCCGACACTACTCATCAGAGACTAGTACCATCTGGTCCATGCTCAGGAGACCATTAACACCACAAAACGAACAGCTGCATCTGAAGCGGTGCTGTGACCAGAAAGCTTCGACTGCAGATGGATGGTGTCCCATTGCGTTCAGTGATAGACCGTCGTTCTGCGCTACAGTGGATGACAATCGTTGGCGAGTACCGAGACGACCTTGGGAGAGGTCCCATTTTTTCCAATGTTTTAGAGCAACACAGCAGCGTTATTCCAGGAGTCTTAGTGTGGGAAGCCATCATGTATGACATTAGGTCATTGCTGGTAGTGATTGAAAGAACTCTGACAGCACAAGCGTCCATCAAGGATATCATGGGTCCTCATGTATTACTTCTCACCTAACACTGTAGTGGTGTCATTGTTCAACAGAACAATACTCAATCACACAAGGAATGGGTCTCTAGAAACTTCTACGTGGTGTTGAGTTACGCCTGTGGACAGCAGGACTCTCAGATCTGTCTCTGATAGATTGTATGTGGGATCATCTCTTATGTCAACTGTGTCCTAGTACCATTAACAATGATATCAAGGACCATTGACTATAGTCGTTTACCAACGTGACTCAGAAGAGGATACAACGCCTTTATAATACTCATCCCAATCGAATTAGTGCGCGCATCCCAGCCGGACGGGCTGCAACGTCATTCTGATTTTTTTTTTCAATCATCAGTCTTCTGACTGGTTTGATGTGGCCTGCCATAAATTCCTGTCTTGCACTAACCTCTTCATATCAGTGAAGCACTTGCAACCTACATAATCGACTATTTGCTGGATGGATTATAATCTCGGTCTTCCTCTACAGTGTTTACCCCTAGAGCTGCCCCTAGTACAATGGAAGTTATTCCCTGTTGTCTTTATAGATGTCCTATCATCCTGTCCCTTCTTCTTGTCAGTATTTTCCACACATCCCTTTCCCTGCAATTCTGCGGAGAATATAACCACTCCTTACCTTATCAGTCCATCTAATATTTAACATTCGTCTCTAGCACCACATCTCACATGTTTAGATTCTCTTCTGCTTTTCCCACAGTCCATGTTCCACTCCTGAACCTTTCTATTATTTCCATCGTTGCTCCTTTGCCATACACACCGAACAGAAGAGGCGAAAGACTACATCCCTGTCTTACAACCTGTTTAATCCGTGCACTTCGTTCTTGGCCTTCGATTCTTATTTTTCCCTCTTGGCTGTTGTAATGTTGTATACTATAAGTCTGTCCCAATAACTTAGCCTGTTTCCCTCAGAGTTTCTAACGTCTTGTACCATTTGACGCCTTTTTCCAAGCCGACAAGTCCTATGTTCGTACCTTGATTATTCTTTAGTCTTGCTTCCTTTCTCAACCGCAATGTCATAATTGCCTCCCTGGTGCTTTTACCTTTCTCAAAGCCAAACTGATCGTCATCTAACGCATCCTCAATTATCTTTCCCATTCTTTTGTATATTAGACCTATTCTTGTCCGCTATTTCGATGCATGAGCAGTTAAGCCGATTGTGCTAGAGTTCTCGCACTTATCAGCTCCTCTAGTCTTCGGAATTGTATGGATGATATTTTTCTAAAAGTCAGATGACATATCGCCAGATTCATTAATCTATATAGCAACGTGAGTATTCGTTTTGTTTCTGCTTCTCCCAATGATTTCAGAAATTCTGATGGATTGTTACCTATACCTTCAGCCTTAATTGATCTTAAGTTATTGAAAGCTGTCTTAAATTCTGAATCTAATTCTGGATCCACCTCTCGTTTATATCGACTCCTGTTTCTATGTCTCATACATCAGACAAGTCTCCCCCCTCACAGAGGTCTTCATTGTACTCTTTCCTCCTACTGGCTCTCTCTGCTGCATTTAATAGTGGAATTCCCATTTCACTCTTAATGTTACCATTCTTGTCTTTAATTTCACGAAGGCTGTTTTGAGTTTCCCACATGCAGCGTCAGTCCTTCTGACAATTATTTATTTTTCGGTTTCTTCACATTTTTCCTGCAGCCGCTTCGCTTTAGCTTCCCTGCACTTCCTACTTATTTCACTAGTAAGTGACTTACACTTCTGTATTCCTGAATTTCCCTGAAGTATTTCTCCTTTTACCCATGTTTTTTTAGCAATTACCTTCGTCGTACTTACGTTTTTCTTTCCAAGTTCTGTGACTGCCCTTTTTAGAGATGTTCATTTCTCTTCAACTGAACTGCCTACTGAGCTATTCCTTCCGACTGTACCTATAGCCTCCGAGATTTTCAAAGCCTATCTCCTCATTATTTAGTACCTATGTCTCACAGTTCTTTGCGTACTGATTCTTCCTGATAAGCCTCTTAAATTTCAGCCTACTCTTCATCACTACTAAACTGTGGTCTGAGTCTATATCTGATCTTCGGTACATTTTACAATCCAGTATCTGATTTTGGAATCTCTTCCTGACCATGATGCAGTCTAACTGAAATCTTCCTGTATCTCCTGGTCTTTTCCAAGTATACCTCCTCCTTTTTTGATTTTTGAACACAGTATTTATTGCAGAATTCGATATTACCCTATACTAATTTGACCAGAAATACTTGTCTCCACTGACATCACTGACCGTCAATATACCTCGATTGAGCCTTAGCATTTCCCTTTTCCGCTATCCAGCTTACCTACCATGTTCTGACATTCGAAGCAGCGACTAAAGTCCGCGACATATTGGAAGGCGGCCCAATTTTCAGCCGTTCTGCGCATCCCCCTCCACTAGACACTGGTATCCAATAATATTCATTTTCTTTCCGAGCGGCTATCACAGAGTTACAGCTTGACTGCGAGAATCTCGATCCTACATGCTGCACTGTTGCCGTACTTCGCAACAACCGAATTATTCATTCAACTATCAGCTGTTTTTGTTTTCTTTTTCTTTCTTGTAGCAGTATAGCTGTGAACGTGTATCTGTAGATGTTCAAGTGTGATTAAAAAAAGTCGCGTGTAGGCAATAAATGTGAAGTGATTCACAAGCAGGAGATGGGAAAATTTACCGCATTTATAACTTTTTCAAACGTGAATTTGAAAGCAGGTCTCCTACTGTTGACGTTTGAAGTCACAAGAACGGACTCCCAAAATCATATGGTATCGGCAAGAGAACTGTAAACAGAATTAGAAAGCGTCAGAGCTGTAGGAGCTGTAGAAAACGTTGGTTTTGTGTCGCCTGGAAAGCATTGTAACCGCAAGGAACCTGTAAAACAAATGGATGATTTTAACAAAGATGTTTTAAAGTGCTCCATATGTATGATGAATGCCTGACATCACAAAAAAATTGTTACAGTTAATTCCAGATATGTTAAGAAGAGTTTTTAGCTCAAAGAAGTGACATAGGTAGCACGAACTACATCTCATATAAAGATTCACAATACAAGAGAAGGAGTCAGTTCAACCGTGTATTACCTTGATGAAACATGGACCAATTAGAATCATTCCGGGAAGATCTGCTGTAAAATGAGTGATGGTACCGGCGGTTTTAAGGTTTTCATAGGAATAGGTTCTCAGATAATTATTCTGCGTGCTGACTCTTCGTCTGGTTTTGTTTCTGAGAGTAAACTGCGTGCAAGAAAAACAGCAGTGACTACCATTCGGAAATAAATGCTGTCAATGGCGTGACGTGATTCACAATTCTTGTCATACATTGCTTCGAAGTCGGTCATAGCCAGTTATAAATCAACTGTTATAGACAAAACACCAAGTGCAAACACCAAAAAAGCGGCTTAAAAATAAAAGTATTAAGCACAGTGTAGACCAGACTCGTGCCGATCTCCTGCAGCTGGTTAATTTATGCAAGTCACGTGGCATTAGGTACAAATTTGACTTCCTTGCCCGTGAATGGGGTCACACAGCTTTGCGTTTAACCACGTGTCACTGTAGTGTAGCCCTATGAAATTAATTTGGGAAAAGGATAAGTCTATGTGGGCGAAAAAAAAAATTCAAGATAACATTCACTGAATCGCTTGTGCATGAGGCAATAGACAACATCCCCCTGTAGCGTGGGCACAGTCTGTGTGGCACGCTGATAAACTTCAGACAGAATAATAATGTAAGCCTTGAACCTATTCGAAAATTTAAAATCAGGTTCTTCGTAAACAGATTGAAATAGAAGTGACGGTGGTATTGCGATGTAGACTTTGGACCAAAGTAATAATATTTCTTAGTTTTAAAGACTCGTGGTTTAAAAAATGTGTTTGTCAACATATCATTTGCGTACACAATAATGAGAACTTCCTAGCCTTTTTGATTAGGACTTCGTATCCTTTGAATTATGCAGACTATAATGTTGAACATATTGCCCAAGGAGAAGTTAAACTTTTCAAAAATGGCTCAAATGGCTCTGAGCACTATGGGACTTAACTTCTGAGGTCATCAGTCCCCTATAACCTAGAACTACTTAAACCTAACTAACCTAAGGATATCACACACATCCATGCCCGAGGCAAGTCTCGAACATGCGACCGTAGCAGCAGCGCGGTTCCAGGCTGTAGCGCCTAGAACCGCTCGGCTACCACGGCCGGCGTTAAACTTTTCTCACTGTGTTGTATGCTCTAATAACACGCGACAATGCAGCTGGATAAATTCGTCAAAAGTCCGATATTTCCACATATAAATTCCTATCATTTTCAAGGCACGAACTGGATAAGGCCCTAAAATAACAGTAACTGTTATTTGTTGAGGTATCGGTCGTTTTCGATGTTATCGGTCATCATTCCCTGGAGTTATTGCAGATGATGGTTAATTGTTTGCTTGTGCAATGGATTATAAATGCAGTGTCTCACTGTAATGTCGAATGAGTTAGTTTACACTCATAATACCTGTTAACCACGAAAAATATGACAAATTACTAATCATTTTTACGATAGGCTTTTCATTAGTCTTTTCTACCACTATTTCTTTTTTATGTGGAGTGATTACACTTAACTACAGTCAGACACACCAACACACACACCTTATACATATTTTTAAAAATTCTATTGAGCACAAGTAGTTGTCAACCAAATATAATGATTTCGGTTTGCACTTGAAGTTAATTTTGTTTTGTATTCAATTTTTACTTATAACGCAGTTCAAATATCAATAAATAACAATTATTGCAAGCAGTTTCAGTGATCTTGTCGTTAGACAGTCGTCATGTTGAGAAAAATTGTACTTCACGTCCTAAGAAAGCTGTGTGGCTGATCTCGCCTCCCGATGTCATGCGTAGTAAATCTGTGGAGCAGTGGATGCAACGTCGTCAAGACGTGAATTAATGTTTCTCTCATGACGACTGATCAAATTGGTTTTAATGTTTACTGTTCCCATCCTAGATTTGAAAGTATACTATGGTAGCAAATGAGCCTGATTGTTGTCCCTAGCAACGCAGTTCGGCGACGTGGACTTTGTCCGCTCTCTGCTGCCGCGCATGCGCAGTTATCCATTCGCTGCTCCGCCTCTACGCGCGGAAGCGCCGTCTTCGTGACGCGAGCTATAATATAATGTTATCCTTCCCTCGGTTATTCAGTTCTCTCTCAGGATCCTTGTCCATTGTGATCTTAAGCCACTTAGTTGTTTACGGTATTCCATCAAAAACGTGTTTAGCATAACTTATATCTGTCTTTGTTTTCGGAAAATAAATGTTGTTAGTAAATTAAATGTTGCATGCATTCTCAATCATTTTATACATTCCCCACGGTTTAACTATCATATGTTTCACAATTAAAGCAGAAAATATTAGCCAGTAAATGATTACATAGTTTTGGTTGTGAAACCAGTGAAGGACACCGAACAATCCTTCCTTTTCGTTTCATTTTATTGTACATAATTAACATTCAGTTTCCTCTTGTCTCATGAACACTGAGCCTTTCCTGCAACGTCTCTGACTGTTCATGTCAGAGGGAGTTTCCTGTCTGTGCTGCCAAGCTGGTACTGTCTGTGGCCACGGCGGAAGCACAAACAACGTCAGCTGGTGAGGAGTCCCTACAACAAAATACCTGGGGAGCAGGAAGTGAACAGTCTGTGTGCTGGTGTGGGTCGGCGATCAGCCGGGCTGTGTACTGCAGTGACTGAGGTGTGACTGCTGAGCAACGAGGGTAACACCGATCTACAGGCAACGACAGGCTGTCTGCTTCCCTTTATTACTGAGATTTTAGAGTACGGCGCCCTGGTGGACGATATGCCTCTCATGTATCAATATGGACAGATGTAGATTTGACAGGAGTATGTGTTCCACCATACCAAAAAGCGTCAGCACAAGATCAAGAACGCAACAGCAGAGAGGGCTGTGCGACGACTTAAGCCATTAGTACGCTGACTAGGACGACACCACGACTGGAGCAACATCTATATGAAGATAATATAAGCGTTGCTCCGTCTAGCCGCGGGGAGTGGACGACGAGCCGTCATACAAGGCTGAAGCAGTGACTTATGACCAGTATTGTTTTCCTTGCATTGAAATTGTGTATACCGAAGGACATTGATTATTTGCATGTCACCATTTGCTTGTGAGATACCTTTGTGAATACACCAAGTCAAAGTATTGTCAATTTAACTTACTGTAATAAACTCCATTAATACTATTTGCTTGAATTGTTGTCTATACCTTCTCCTTTTCCTCTAACAGATACGAATCCTTTACGGCTCCCACAAGCTCGATCCTCCACACCCACTTGTCTCCCATTCTCGCCCATCCCAGCCCATTGCCGCACCTGTATTCTTGCATCCCACCTGCTCTCCATCTTCACTCTCTCCATACCCTTGTCCAAGTTGACTCCCACCAACTCTCCCTCCCTGATGATGTCCTTGTTCCCTCCATCTATCCCACCCTACCAGATCTAACCCCCTCCCTCTCCCCCCTCTTCCTCCTGGGCTCCCTCTGTTCCTCCTCACATTCCTCTCTCCCCCCTCCTCTCTCCCTTGTCTCCCTCTTCCCCCCCTCCCACTCCCCAGGCTTCCAACCCCTACTATCTCCTCTTCCTCTCTCCCTTCTTTCTCCTACTGAGTCCTTCCCCCCTCCTTCCCCCCTTGCCTTTCCCCTACAACCAGTGGCAACCCCCCCCCCCCACCCTTCATCAGTGTGTTGGTGTCTGATCATCACCACAGTGGTTCTGTGCATCAGTGTTTCTTCACTTTGCGCAACAGTGTTTTCATGGGTGTCCTTCTACGTTCATGTATCTAACTGGATGTCTAAGTTTGTTTTAACTGTTGACCTCCTTTATGTACACAGTGCCTTCGGTCGAACGGCTTCAGATCTATCATGTTATGTTTATTTTCATATTTTACCATGTCTTTTTTTCTGTACTTTGTCTTATTGTATCTTACGTTGTACATATGTAGGCCACTGCTGGCCCACCTCGTATGAGGAATTAAATTACAATAGAAAAGAAATTGTTGTATAGCGATCCGAGAAAACAGCTTCCTAGGCACCCTATATTAGACAAGTGGGAAGGATACTACATTATGCTAGTGTGCTAATCAGATGTGCTGTCAAGAGGATAAACAGCCAACACGCCACTGATGCTATGCCTCTCATGTACCGATACGGCCAGATGTGGAAGTGACAGGACTATGCTAGTGTGATTCTCAGCTGCGCTGTCAATAGGATAAATAGCTACCACACCACTGATCGTTGGCCTGTTTTCATTACCGATGGAGACTATTTGGTCCACTCTCCTTTTTACTGCTGTGGTTGGTACCGCAGTGTGAGATGTAAATAAAGAGTCGTTCATCAGCGTCTCAGTGACGCTGTTTAGCAAACATTGTCACTCATTAGTGTTTGAGTGACGTTGTTTGGGAGACATTATGGTTGGCTGATGTATGAGTGACTTCGTTCTAAGCTGTCGTTGTTGTGCATTAGGACATTGCGATTGATCGGTGTGTCAGCGACTTTGTTTTAAGCTGTCATTTTGGTGTATTATGGCAATGACGTTTTTACTTATACCTCTTCATCCGTCTTTGTACCATGGATTGAGTCCGTTTAATGCCTACTAGCATGAGTTCATGCTTTGTAAAGTATATATGTTAGTGTATTTTTCTGTATTATAAGTGAGTGAACTTGTTTTGGATGCCATGATTCTTCCTACTTCGTCTGCTGTTGAAAATCAACATTAAGTGCGACTTTTTTTATTGATTACATGAGGTAGCTGTTCGTCCTTTTAAGTTATGTAAAGGAATCTAATGCTCAATTGAAAGTTAGTTTATGAAAGTTGGCACCATTTGGTTGCTTTCAAATATCTACTCCTCCGAAATTTTATAACATATGGTGGAATAGATGTGAAAGCTATTGATGTAAGATTGCCATCATTGAACTGTGTTTAAGTAGTTCGCCAGTAATTCTAAGGATACGTGATGAGTTCAGTAACTGTGAAGTCAGTTGAGATATGTTTGTTATGAGTATTTTCAGAGTTGTGTGTCGAAGAATGGTTTTAAAAGAAATTGAGAACTAACTTATAAATGTCGTTAATGATTCGCAAGGAGAAAGCCTTGTTTTCCTTTTGGAGAAGGGAGGAGTTGTAGACGGCTATTAAACAGTATTATTATCGACGATTGTCAAATTTCTCTTACCATGATCTGTAATATGATGATTTTGTGTTTATCAATAAATGGTGACTTGAATTACGTCCTGTGAAATCACCAGAGAGCTCGACTCACAAATCCCACGTTCCTTACCGCCACCAGGTACTTTTAAATTTATTTCCAGATCGTTATTGGTATTACTTCGGTAGCAACACACTACAACTCGTTGCCATGATTACGATAAGTAACATAAAATCTATACCTCGCCCTAAGTCTTTTCTGTGTTGCTCCTTGTACGAAGGTGACGAAGACGCCACGTCTAAAGTCTACTGCATCTGTAGACAGTAACAATCTTCCAGCATGACACGTGAAAACGTTCTAAACGTTCCGTCACGATGAGTAGAAACTTCTTGCAGCGGAAGTTGCTGAGTAAACATTACCTCATGAAATAGGAGCGCTAACTGACCAGGAACCTGTTGGAAGAATGCAGTCGCGTTGCGTCATGCGGCTGGCTACGGTGACGCAGCTTTCCCCCTGAAGGTCGACCAAAGGAACAGCCCACTGCACCAGGAGTGGGGCGGCAAGCACGTGCTCAGGCCGTCGGCACAGCAGCAGAACTCATAAAGGCAGACTCCGTACGTTCTCTACGTATATCTTTCTCTATTAAGTCGAAGACGTAAGGATGAGTTGGCGCCAAGGTCTGCAAAAGATCATCCTAACATGTTCACCGTTCACACTGGGCTCTGAACTTGCTATCAGTATCCATAGAATTTACGCCAGCGTCCAGAAGTTAATCACAATTGAGGAAGACAGAAACTGAAAGACATAAGGCGAACACTCATTGAAAATGACCATCAAGATCTAAAATCTGTCCTTGCCGCGAGTAGGTTCGTGGTTGAAAGATAATCAAAACCGTGCCATTATATCCGTAATGTGTTTGCACTTTCGCTGTTAACGGAACGTAGTCGATTGGTGAAGTTTACAACGTAATCGCAAAAACAGCCCAGCTGGTCTCAATTTCTCAGGACAGAAACCTCAGACACCTACGAGTAGTTCAGGCATACCATAGAAGGGCCATTTTTTAACATTCCACACTAGGTCATTTCAAGCCACTGGTGACGTTTCTGATATGCTGAAAGCTAGTGAAAGGCCTCGAAGAGAAATAACTGCAGAAGAAAGTCGATATCTGGTCTCAGCCCCGAAAAGAAACTGAGTGTACAAGGTAAGTGTGTGCACATTATTCACCTGCCTCAGGAGTGTCAGGTTCGTGAAAAAACTGCGTGAGCAATGATTTTTGTGGCAGATATTTAGGAGAGTGGTCCCCCTAACCCAAGTGTTTTTCTTAAGACAGCTACATTGAGACTAAAACACGAGTGAGTGGAAGAATTTGATCTTCACAGTTTAATCCTCCTTCAGTTTTCAGAATGAACCCTGTCATACGTTAGTCCGAAAATGGCATTGGCACTCGCTCAGGAAAATCGTGGGCAGATACCGATTCAGTGAAAGGTAAGGTTCAGGTGTGGATGGGCGTAACAAACTTCATATCTTTGTTTTTAAATGAAGAATAGATAGTGTCCAGGGATAAGGAGATGGGAAATTTGCAAATACATGTGGAACGCATCACACATGCAGTGATGCGGACATTCTTCTCGAAAATATGACGTCCATTCGCACTGTTCTGCTGCGATTGACTTCATTCTCGCAGACGAAGATAAAGCAGCATATACTGGGTTGTGTGGTACCTCAATATAAATCGTAAACATAGGGTAAGTTGAGGACAAGCTGGAGGGACTTTGGGCTTGGAAATGGCTGGAACATGGTCCATGGCTTTACAGTCAGCGTGTTCTCTTCCTTTGTGCTGGTTTTGCAGCTTCAATGCAGGGTTTCCAGAAATTAAGTATTGATTTTGCAGAAAACGGTATAGTAGGGGTAATATGTATATGCTAGGTGCATTGTAGATGTAGAAGTTACAGCTATCGCTGGAAACGATGGATTGGCTTCAAGGCATCGCTAAACATGTGTCCTGTTGGCGAAGAGTTCTCGGGCTTCCAGCCGGGTGGCGGTGTCTTCAAACAGCGACGTTTCGACGAGTGACATACTCATCATCTTCTGGCGAAGTGCCGAGACTTTGCGGATGCCGGTCCCTTTATACCTGCGGTGTGCCCCCCACCACCTGGCCGCGGGAGGCTGGGTCCAGAGGAGCCGGCGGGCGAGGTGGAGGGGGAAGCGGGTGCGCCGTTCGTGTCTCCGTCAGAGCATTCTGATTGCATCTCGTGAGCTGGACGGTTCTTGTTGCGTTCCTGGCGTATTGCGGCTAATGCTGGATTCCAGGCCGCGCTTAGCTGATAGCCTTCGTCCCTGTTCACAAGGTTCTCGTGAACCCGTATTTCTATTGATTCTTTAATGACGCTATCCCAATAGCTCCCGGCTCGGCATAGCACCCTGGTGTTTTCGAAGTCAAAGGTGTGGTTTTCTTTGATGCTATGTTCAGCTATAGCAGATTTCTCTATCTGTCCAAGTCGAACATGCCTGATGTGTTCCTCGCACCTTTTAGAGATGCAGCGCTGCGTTTGACCAATGTACTGCACACCACATTCGCAGGCAATGTTGTATATACCAGGTGTGTTTAGTTTGAGTGGGTCTTTAGCTGTGCCCAGCAGCTCTTTCGTCTTCGGCGGTGGTCGGAAGACGGTATTTATGTTAGATTTTCTTAATAGCCTCCCGATTTTGGCTGATGTGGGCCCCAAATATGGAAGAAAGGCGAGTCTCTTGTTAACTTCCTCTTCCTCTTCCTGAACTTTGTCAGCCTGTCTCCTCTTGAAGGCCCTGCCAATCTGTGTTTCACTGTACCCGTTTTTCCGAAATACCTCTCTTAGGTGGTGTAATTCGTCTGAGAGGCTTTCTTTGTCACAAATGTGGTGGGGGGCACACCGCAGGTATAAAGGGACCGGCATCCGCAAAGTCTCGGCACTTCGCCAGAAGATGATGAGTATGTCACTCGTCGAAACGTCGCTGTTTGAAGACACCGCCACCCGGCTGGAAGCCCGAGAACTCTTCGCCAGCTGTATACGCCGGGAAAGCATACATTCACATGTGTCCTGTTGTTACAGGTACCCGAACAACCGTGATGTTAACTGAGCTGGACAGAAAGCCATTGTTATTTGGCGGTAGCAGAAGTTGTCGTATGGTGAAATTCGGACAAGATTTGGTCGCAGCTTCAATAAACCTGGACCTGTTCATAATGCAATTCAATAGGTAAAGAACGAGTTTAAGTACCTGGTGCGGTTAAGAATGCTTCAGGACAAGGCCATCCATCAACCTTTACTGACATAACTGAATACATTTGAATATCTATTGAACTCAGTTCAAAATCGGTGAGGCGATTGTCGGTCGAACTGGAAATTCCATGCTCGATGGTACATAAAGTGTTGGGCCACACACTGACAAAAAAAACGCCATACAACCTGAAGGTTCTCCTCCAATTGTATGACGAGGATTTAGCAGAACGTAAGAATATGTGGTAGGATTTGCTTGTAGCAAATCCATATCACAACATCCTCACTCAGATCCTATTCAGTGATAAGAGTACCTTCCCCACTTGTGGAAATGTTAATCGACAAAACTTCATCATCTAGGATGACGCACCACAAGTGGACCACTTGGAATTCCAGCTCCCCCCCCCCCCCTCCCCGCCCCCAGAAAAAAAATTATTTTTGTATTGGAATATCAACTGACAAAATCTATGCCCGGTTCTTCTTCGATGAAAGCTCCATCGATGGGGCAATATGTGTAGATCTGTTGCACTAATTTCTTTTACCGCAGTTTGTGCACGAGGAACGTGTGCCTAATATTTATTTCCAATAGGACGGTACACCTCTCCATTATACCACAGATATGGGTACATCTTTGAATGGTGTGTTTCTTGGAAGATGGATTTCTTGGAAGATGGATTCCGTGTTCAGAACCCGTGCTCAGGGAGGCGCGTTCTCCAAACCTCACACCCATGGACTACTTCGTCTGGGGATTTATCAGGGGACGCGTTATTTGCCGACATGTGTCAACTCACTGGCGGGGCTCCGAAATGCTGCAGCTATAACACCACAAGTGTATCACAATATCTTTGGTGCCACAGGTGGTAGATGGGAGTTGCGTAGGGATGTGAATGGTGGTTACGTTGAATGTAACATGAGGCAAACATGTCATTATTCATGATAACAACGCAATAATTATTTCAACAAACTCGATACCTAATTTCTGGACATAGCTTCGAAATTACACCATTTTGTCGGTACCAGTGGTAACCAACAATAAATTTCAGAGTGCCAACAGACGTAAAAGAATGAAACACATTGTAATGATGATGCGGTAAACATAAAGACTAAGAATTTTTTAAATGGAACTACATATCAGCTTGACGTCTTGAAGGTGTGCTCAACGCACTGCAAACTTCTTATTCCAACTGGCCACAATTGTGAATGCCTCTTCTGACAGTGGCTCCTTTCACCGTCCACATTCTCTCTCTCTCTCTCTCTCTCTCTCTGTGGCGGTTATTCGTGTATCATCAACATCGACAAATGCAATGAATATGGATGATACGATACTCTATGGTATTCTGCGGTTTGCATTCACTCTATTTTTTAAGCAGTTTTTGCATTGATTTGATTTTGTAAATGATACTGACAATATTATACACATGTATAATGGACTATTTGAACTACAACTTCTCCCGGATAATTATTTTGTTCAAATTGCACAAGAATTCCACCTGACGTAGTGTAATAATGTTGACTGTAAGCTGTGTTCATATCACTAAAATTACAGATTGTACATCAGAGCTTTTTTAATTTTTTTTTTGTCTTCGATGCATTTAATTATTCTTAGCAAATCGATCATGAAAGGGAACCACAGAATACCACCCGCACACAACACCGACGTATGCTACCAGAAATATTTTCTCCGTGATTCGTGCGTACTTTAATTTTGGCCACACACATCAGCAATGTAATCTTGTTCAACAATAAATACCATCAGCACTGTTCTTAGAAAATGCAGTCTGATTCGACCAATTTTTTTCTTTTTTATTAAATGAGTTCAGTACCACCGGTGCACATTTATTTCTTACACATCGGAATATTGAAAGTTTGCAGTTTCAAGTAATTTAAATTTGCCGCTGTAATAAAAGTTAAGATGGCGGCCAACAAAAGATAGATTTCTTTTTTAATTAAGATTTTCCTTTTCCCAATAAATCATTTAAATTGATGCTACCAATAAAAAGAAATTATTAAATTATTTTTCAAATTAGTTTAACACAACCCCATGCTATTTTCAACTAGAAATACAGACGAAGTTGCTATATAATCGCAACTGACAATGGCTGCGCTTCTTGCGGCTATGATAAAACAATTAATACATAATTATAATTAAAAGAGGAAGTGAACTTTCAATAATTAATCATAAATAGTTTTAACGCATTTGGCTCTATTTGTTTTACCAACAAATGAACATTAAAGTATAATAATTTTACATTAAATGTTTTTCATTTAACAGACCTCAAATCGATTCGCGTCTTGCGATGTACATCAGAAGAAGACGACAAAAGTGTACAAAAGAAAAGAAAAGAATGAGATAGATTAACAAAGAATGTGAGACAAATATTGTCTCTGTTTTACATAATTATCATCTTTTTAAGAAATAATTACATAAGTGAATGAATATTATCCACACGTTCATATTCTACTCGTAATAAAAAAATTTATGTATGGTGGATGTTATATCTCTCTCTCTTTCTCTCTCTCTATGTGTGTGTGTGTGTGTGTGTTTTTCCCCTATTAATACTTTCTTCCCCGTTTTCTGCCCGCTGCTCGTTGTCTCGCGGCAGCGTTCTCGCTTCCCGAGCATGGAGTCCCGGGTTCGATTCCCGACGGCGTTAGGAATTTTCCCTGCCTCGAGATGACTGGGTGTTGTCGTGTCGTCTTCATTATCATCATTCATCTCCATTACGGTCGGAGGAAGGCAACGGCAAACCACCTCCACTAGGACCTTGCTTAGTACAGCGTTGCGGGTCTCCCGCATCGTTCCCCTTCGCTCTGTCACGGAGTATGGGGATCCATCATCCCTGTATTCTACATCTGCCTAGCTCTGCCATATCATCTTCCTCCCTCTCCCTTGCAACCCCCCCCCCCCCCCCGCTTCATCTACCTAACAGATTTTCATCCCCATTCCTCCCATCCTTGCTTTCTACAATTATTTCCTCTCGCCAAAAACCAATTACATGCGACTATATGTATTATGAAATCCTATTGCAGTAATGTAACGTTCATTGAATAATAAAATCAGGTGTACCGCTGAAATTCTATGACTTCGGCCTGGTCACAACTCAACGTAATCTCGTAAATCCTCCCTCGGTGTGTGGAAGTGAAACTTCTCCACCTTCGCAAATTTCGACTATATGTTTCTCAATCAGTACTACTGAAAGTGAATATTTTTTTCTGTGATTATTAAAAATGCGATGCCTTACAGTTTTTTCTGTATACGCGACGGACTTTAACGAAAAGATGGAAACATATCATGTTGTTCCTGTAGGCTTGCGACCACTCCACCAGTAATCAGCCTTCCACTTGGACGACGAAATGTTCAAATGTGGGTGAAATCTTATGGGACTTAACTGCTAAGGTCATCAGTCCCTAAGCTTACACACTACTTATCCTAAATTATCCCAAGGACAACCACACACACCCATGCCCGTGGGAGGATTCGAACCTCCGCCGGGACCAGCCGCACAGTCCATGACTGCAGCGCTGCAGACCGCTCGGCTAATCCCGCGCGACCTTGGACGACGCACCCAGCAACAAACAAACAGCAAAGAAGGAGACAGTCAATGAAATGTTGCATTCAAGCAGAAGGATTCAAATAACTCGAATTATTTAAAATAACGCAATAAATAACTAACTCAATAAATAACGTGTGCAGGGCCGGTTTAAGACCCAGGCTATACAGCCTCCTGCTTGGGGCACCAAGCTGAATGGGGTGCCAGAGGCACACAAGTGCAAGATTTGTTTACTGTGTTTATCACAATTACTAGCGGAAACAGACTAGGGTGAAAGCGTAGAAGGAAAGGAGGCGAAATGGGACACCAAACGATAAATCACTTTTGCGGAAACATAATCTCGAAAGGGCCTTGAACGTATATGTATGATGACAGTCTGTGTATTTGAATTTGCAGAAATGATCAAATCGCTGAAACGAGTACGTATGATAAATTTTAGCTCGAAGATCCTACATAATTTAAGTAACTTTCACAGGGTATAGAAATTATTGAAATGATACCACAAAACATTCATGAGAAAAGTGATTTAATCTCGCCAGCCACTGCACACTACTATGGGGTTGTAACAAGCAGTCTAGCAAAGCATTTAATAAAATGAAACGTATTTCTCGTTCGATTATTAGTGATTGTCTCATGTAACTTTGGATACTAGCGTTCTACAACACCCATAACTGTTAATAATCGTAACTGAACAACAACAAATGCCAACACATTACAGAAGCCGCTGGCGTAAAATTAAGTATCAGTTATGGTGAATACTACATAAGAGTATATTTTAAGCTTCAAGTCAGGTTTCACGAAGCGTTTACTACGTAATTCATCCTTTACTATACATCAATGATCACAGGAAGTTAGCATAAGAGAGTATTTCGCGGTTAGCATTGTTTCATTCTGCAATAGTAATTTACTCTAATTAAGTACTGTTTCAGAGTCTTAGTAGTACGTGGATTATCAGTTTGCCTTACTTTGTATCACAGAAACATGTGCTGCATTTTTGTTGCAGACTACCAGCGCTTTTTACCGCGTCAGCTGAAGGTTTCGACCTCAGTCACTTGTTTGTCCGCTGACAACCGGTGGTACAAGAAAGTGCTGAATTATTTCGAACATCGTTCATAAATGTACGCCAGACTGCGAATGGCGCATAAAATATATATAATGTGACAAAGACCTACCGGACCCAAAATGAAAGTACAACTCAATGCTACGTTAAGACATTAGTGAAAGAAACGAAGAACCTACATAAATTGTTATTTTTAATCGGACAGCTGTAGCATTCAAAATGTATTCGACATAGTAGCACTGATGATAAATATGGAACTGTATTACCCCAAATGCTGGTCGGTGAAAACCCTAATTACGACTAGGCATAAATAAAGTTAAAAACGTGGATTTCACAAGAAAATTCCTTAATATAGATGTCACACATTTGTTTCATATCGCATCGCAGTACCATCCACATAATGTGCTGCACCACCAGCATACACCAGCGGATCATAATTATCCAAACATCCTTATTTAAAGGAGAATTGACCTCTAAATGCCACGAGAGGCAGACCCGCCAGTGTGAAAGGAGGCTGCGAGCCTATTGTGTCGTTAGTGGAGAAACGGTAACAGCAGAATGGCTCACTCAGGAGAGCTCAGTGACTTAGAACATGGACTAATTATTGCAGGTCCCTTGAGTAACAGATTCATCAGGGATGCTTCAAGCTTTCTAAAACTGCTCTAGTCGACTGTTGCTGATGTGATCGTGGAGCGGAAACGCGAAGGAAAAATCACAACTAAAACAAGACAAGGCAGAACTCACAGTGACCGCTGAGCATTGCGGAGTGTGTTTATAAAACGTCTCATGAAATTAGCGAAGGGAATTACTCGTCAGTTCCAAAGCGCTCCCCCACAATGAACGGACGCAGGGAGTCAAAGAACGTGGGCTACAGTGGCCGAACTACTCCTCGTAAGCCGCAAAATTCTCTGTCCAGTATTAAGCAGCGCTTGAGATGGTGTAAAGAGGAACGCTAGTGGCCAGTGGGTTCCTGGAAACGAGTGATTTGGAGAGACGAAGCACGCTATATGTTGTGACAATCCGATGAAACGATTGGTCCCCTTATTGCACTAACGAAAATCCCAAACTCGGAAAGGCAACGGCCGACAACGGCCAAATTCGGAAAGATAGGCGGACACGCTACAGTGTCCTGTACTACGTTCAGTGGAGGAACAGTTTACAGACGATGGTTGTGTCAGCATGACAGTGCATCCTGTAATAAAACAGCATCTGAGAGGCAGTGGTTTGTGGATAATATCATTCCTGAAATGCCCATAGTCCCGACCTGAACACAGTGGATTAGTTAGAACTTCGACTTCGCTCCAGTCCCTTGCGTCCAAAATCACACCTTCTGTGGTTTCGGATCTTGAGGAATAATGTGCTGTCATTCTTCCACAGACTTCCAGACATTGCATTGAAAGTATCCCCACCAGAATTCAAGCCGTCACGAAGGAGAACCGTACACACCTGCTTTATTAAGGTCCGCTTTTAGGTGTCCTCATACCTTTGATCATTTAGTGTACCTGCGAACGTATGTGTTTTAGATTCAAGGGAAGCATAGAATGACGGTATCACCCTTACGAAACAAAAAATTTATATCCTTATTGTGAAAGAAAAACTAAAAAGAAAATAACCTAATTAACAGGTATCTGATCTAAAGTACACATCTTTGTTCACGAGTGAAATCAACGTCTGCTTCTGGATTACGTTCGATACGGTGATGTTGCACACTGTGCAAGGTAATGTTCTTGCACCTTTATCATACTGTCCACAAGGCTGTTGAAGCACTGCTGCTCTTCGACGCCGGTTCCAGTGAGATCAGAGAGTGTATGAGGATCGTACGGCGACAGTCCCACATATCTTCATACACTTATTTATGTCGACAGATACCACAAGTAATTCTTTTCAGATGATTGATACTTCCACGTCGTGGTGAGATGGACGCGGCGCATTATCGTTCCAAGACAAACTCTTTAGAAAAACATTGACTGTATGGATGGGCAAATAAGTTGTAGCATCCAGTCCCAATGCTGTTCATCTTTCAAATCATCATGGACACCCGTTAGAAGCGTCCGATTCGTTTACATGATAGCACCCAAGACATGACTGATCCTCTCCTGCTGGAGCCGTGGACTACATGCCTGAAACGCTACCTTACTCATCTACGACAAACGTCAGGGATTAGACAAGTGCTGCACTTATCAATAGAGAGAATCCAGCTGCATTTTTCTAGCTTCAATTCCCGGTGTTTTCTCTAAAGCACCTTCTCCCAGCAATAAGCTGCAGCGAGATTCACATGGGCGCCTGGAGGCCACACTTACCATGGGAAGCCAGATGGGTAGTGCAGTTCATTCTCTTCCGGGTGCATATGAGACATACGTAGGTAGTTGTCATTAAATGCTGTTTTTGATCGTGGGCGACCAATAAAAGACAAATCAATAATGTTTTGGCATTCAAGATAGCGGCTGAATGCTCGAATGACGTCACTAAGCTTGCTTTTCGAGGCATGTTGACAGATCACATAAGAGTCGCATTGTCCATAAACTACAGGAGACTTAGCACACATTACTGAACGCCACACACAATGACATTCAATTCGAGTGTGTGCCCGTAGAGAGCACGAGAAAATGTTCAAATGTTTGTGAATTCCTAAGGGACCAAACTGCTGAGGTTATCGGTCCCTAGACATACACACTATTTAAACTAAATTATGCTAACAACAACACACACACACCCATGCCCGAGGAAGGACTCGAACCTTCGGCGGAAGGGGCCGCGCAATCCGTGACATGGCGCCTCAAACCGCGCGGCCACTCCGCCCGGCAGAGCACGAGAGTAGGGAAGTGCAGCGTGCTGGTGGTTTTACTGGACTAACGTGAAATGTTCATTTATTAATGAAAACACAGTCTGAGCATTTCACTTCACTGTAATATATAAAAATCAAGACAATGTTTCATCAAAAGCGATATCAGAATGGAATGTGATGACCAACTTCAAAACAAAGAGTAAGATGGCAACTATTTGAAGTTGCAGTAACAGTGCAAACTTACCCCCTCTTGTAGTAATCGGCGTTAAAGGTTTTTTGTCTGTGTTCCGTTGTTCCTAACGCCGATCTTATGTATTTTTATTTTTTCTGTGGACATCAGAGATACATTTCGAATAATTTTATGTGACCCCAAAAGTTAACTCAGACTCAATGTATTAACTTCCATACTCACAAAATAAATTGTTGTGCAACCGATAACGCTAAGGAGTGTCACACCATGACAATCGGACCAAAGAGGCAAGTGGGGGGCGGGGGGGGGGGGGGGGGGGGGCGGGGGGCGATGTTGCGTTACTCCGACATTTAATTAAGTATCCTTTCGTACTCTTATTCCTTTCTAAGATCATTTACCTTCTTTCTAAATAATTTTTATTTGTCCTATTATTCTTTCCTTACTTTTACTGTTGGACACGAGGGATTGCAGGTTTCTCAATTTTGAAAACTACTAATGTGAATTCAGACAGATTTAACACCATTATTGATAAAACAGATTTTTGTCATACTCACGAAAATAGTTTAGACTCAATTTTTACATAAATATCGACCATAAAACAGCTTGTTAATTCCCAGCCAGGACTTTAATTGCTCTCCTAAACTAAATTTTGCTTCTGCCACACTATTGGGATACGATAGATAGGAACAGCTGCAAAATAACAAAAATTCTATGATCATTCTTCATGTATTACAATCTACAGCACATATTTCATTACGCACTGTCGTTTAAACATTATTAAGTGAGAGGCGAAACAAATGAGACTACCAGATGCTTGCACTGTAGCGTCTCGTAGTATAGAGGTTTACTATTTCTTTCAAAAAATGATCGAAGTTAATTTATATTAATTATATAACTGCCGCACTGAAACCTGCCTACCGTGGCTTATGAGCATTACAATGTACCATGCATCCTATCACATTTGTAACTCGTAATTAATCCCCAACTTTAATCCTGAACTAATCTAATACTCTCAGAATTTGTATTTCTCTCGTAATGCTTATAAGTAACCGTTCGGTGGCGGTGAATCAAGTTACCATAGATTTGGAATAATCTGCGTCTATCTGGCTAGAAATACAACCTCAAAAATTATTACCATACAAAACTGCTCGCAAATATTAAAATGGAGGGTACTTCCATTACCGCTTCAACAGCAACGTTGCAACCAGAGGTACTTACTCCTTAAGCATCACAAAAGTCATTTACAGATAATTAGCAATTTCTTTAAAAGTAAATCTCTGCACAAAACAAAAAATATACATTATGAATATAGATCATTTGATTTGGCGCAACTGGTACACCAAACTTTACACAGTTAAGTGGTGGCAGCGTCAGATTAATACGTTTCACGTAAATCGAACAATCTGTTGCTCAATCTATGCGTTTCCGGCAGAGTGCATATTTAAGAGCAATCAAATGGTGACAAGCTTCAGTTACAGACATATATAAGCTAAAGACAGGCTGAACTTAAGTCTGATTTTAGAACAGGGGACGAAAGCGAAAGAACCTTGGCATTCAAATCAAGCCCTTGACTTATACTAGAGATCAATGCACTAGCGTACACAGTTTAACAAGGACACAAGCACACTTGTGGAGGCAACATTAACTCAACCAAACAAATAAGAAGGCCGTGGTGGCCGTGCGGTTCTAGGCGCTACAGTCTGGAACCGCGATACCGCTACGGTTGCAGGTTCGAATCCTGCCTCGGGCATGGGTGTGTGTGATGTCCTTAGGTTAGATAGGTTTAAGTACTTCTAAGTTCTAGGGGACTGATGACCACAGAAGTTAAGTCCCATGGGGCTCAGAGCCATTTTTTGAATCCAACAAATGACACAAACATGTTGGAAGAGACTCAACTACAAGGACAACGCCATAACCACAATGACAACCAAAACTACGTCGCTCATACACTGACCAACCACAACGTCTGCGGAAAGACGTCAGCCACATATTGATCAACGGCAATGTCTGTCAAACAACGTCGCTCAGACACTGAGGAATCACGCCTAACAACCTGTCACACTGCTGTACCATCCTACAACAGTACAGAGGAAAAAAGACTTAACACGCTCTGCCAGAACATAACGCACAGTTGACGCACTGCAAATAGGCGATAACTTCAACTCCAGTGATCACTGGCGTGGCAACTACAATGGTGTCAAAAATTGAAGCACCAAACCGCTATTTCCCCGTGTTGTGGCTCATTGACGATCTAATCTTACAAACTGTCAACAGATGTCCGAAAGATCGTGTTCTGTATGGAAGGGGGCATTCCGGTCAACGGACAACCAGGCCAAGAATGAGGTCTGGGCACCTACAAACTGCTTAGTGTTTGCAGTCCCTCATCCGCAATTGTTGTATACAGTCACAGACGGTGTAGTATGCAACAGAGAAGACGCCTACCAGACTCTCTGCGGTGGAAGGCCGTGGGAAGAATGGAAGAAGGACAGTCGGAAACTGTATGGGGCCAGATGGCTTAATGTGAATCGTTCTATTGTTTCTCGGATGTGACGACAGTTTACAGAGACCGAAACTGTATCCGGAAGACCGGGGCTGGACTCACCATTTATGGACATCAGATAAAGAGGACCGTTATCTGGCTGTAAGAGGACGACAGTGCCGCCTTAGTATTCCACGGCAACTGGCATTTGGCATCCATTGGACGTGTTGTATCGAGGCAAACGATGTACAGAAAGTTTCGACAAAGTGGCCTTTATTGTCGGAGAGAATGGAACGTATAGAGTGGAGTCGTCAGCATGCTACCTGGACGGTCGAACAATGGGCCAATGTTCTTTTCACAGACGAGTCCCGATTTGGTCTGAAGGGAGCTTCTCGACGAATTCGTATCTGGAGGGAAAGTGGAACTCGAGTTTGGGACCCAAATATTGTTGAAAGAGGCCGATAACGAATAGGATCCCTAATGATATGGGCAGGGATAATGTTAACCACTTGAACACCTCTTCACGGAATTGTACGGGTGAATCAGCAAAAGTTTAGTCCTGTCAGATCTTAAGACCTCACCTGTGGTTGTTGCGAGATGCTGTGGGCCCAGACTTCATACTGATGGTCGATAATTCTCGACCTCTTAGGGCTCGAGTAGTTCATATTCTCATGGAAGGTGTTGCATCCATGGTGTGGCGTGCTGTCTCTCCCGAGCTGAATCCCATTGCGCATGTCTGGGATGCACGGGGAGACGAATTGCACGGCGTCAGCTTCCACTAACCACTCTCCAAGATTTGCGAGCAGCTCTGCAGGAGGAACGCGCGTTATTGCCTGAACATGAGGTTGATGATATCATTCACAGCATGCACCGTCTTTGTCATGCCTGTATTACTGCCGGAGGTGGTCACAACCCATACTGAGCACGTTAATCAGTTGTCAGAATGAGTGTGAAAATCCGATAACTTGGAGAAAAGCACATTTTTGTGTACCATTATAGACGTTGCAGCTCTTTACGCTCTGTATTCTTTTCATTGTTTCTACTTTACTATAATCTGTTTATACTGTTCTGTGGAAAAATAAAAGCAACCTTGCAAAATTTCCAGTATAATTATCCATTTGCAAGAGCAGCTGAGCTTCTTCACTTCCACATCCTTCCCTATCGGAACGTGACAGGGATAGCATCCACCTGGACGCCGTACTCTGTACACGGCACTGAGAAAGGTAGACAAAGAGACAGCCAACATCCGTTGGCTGTAGCCAGGTACTGCTCAGCGATCGCACCTTCGTGACTGCAGTACACAGACGGGGATGCTCGCCGACCCACTCCAGCAGAAATGTCATTTACTTACTCGTTCCCGGGCAGACTGTCCGAGAATCCACACTAGCCGACATTGCTTCACTTGCTCCTTTGCCACAGACAACATCAGCCTAACAGCACTCTCGACAAGAGACCCCCCTGGAACGGCTCAGTACGAAGAAAAAGGTTTTCGATCAAATAACACAGACTATCCGCTATTAGAGTGATGTAGAATAGTTTTGAGCAGTTTATATCCACATGATGGGATAGGTTTCGGTAGTTTACGTCTAATTTCGTTATCGGGTATTGCCGGATTCGTTGTGAAGCGGGAGAAAGAGAGCTAGTACAGTACGTCAGGTACGTATACTGCTTTGGTAGATCTGTTCCCGTACAATCACCCAGAAATGGTACACAACAGCATCGTCATACATCAACCTGAGAGCGCTCTGTGGCTCTTATTTTCGCTGTTTAAATATTCGTCATATAGTGTAGTGTACTCAGTTTTAACAAACGTTTTTAATGCTAACAGTATACACTGAGGTGACGAAGTCATCGGATAGCGATATCCTCATACACAGACAGCGGTAGTATCGCGTGCATAAGGTGTAAAAGCACAGCGCATTGATGGAGCAATCACTTGTACTCAGGTGATTCATGTGAAAAGGTTTCCGACGTGGCAGTGGCCGCATGGTGGGAATTAATGGGACTTTCCGTTTCGAAAATCGTTAGTGAATTCATTATTCCGAGATCCATAACGTCAAGTGTGCCGAGAATACCTCTCATCACGGACAACGCAGTGGCCGACGATCTTCATTTAACGACCGATTGCAGCAGCGTTTGCGTAAAGTTATCAGTGCTAATACATAAGCAACACTGGGTATAATAAACGCAGAAATCAATGTGGGACGTACAGCGGACGCATCCATCAGGACGGTGCGGAGAAATTTGGCGTTAACAGGCTATGGCAGCTGCCGAGCCACGCAGTTACCTTTGGTAACAGCACGACATCACCTGCAGCAGTTCTCCTGATCTCGCAACCATATCGGCTGAAACTTAGACGACTGGAAAACCGTGGTCTAGTCGGATAAGTCTAGATTTCTGTTGCTAAGTGCTGATGATCGGGTTCGAATGTGGCGTAGACCCCAGGAAGCCACGGACCCATGATTTCAACAAAGCCCCTTTGTAAGTAGGCTGTTTAAGTTTTTATGTTGGTAACGCCACGTAGCGCTCTGTATGAAAATCACTGACTGTGCTGTGTGCAATCTGTGGCTGGTTGGCATTGTTGCAATATTCGCTATTTTAGTGTTGGGCACTTGGATGTGAACAGCGCGTAGCGTTGCGCAATTAACGGTGGGCTTGGATGTGAACAGCGCGTAGCGTTGGGCAATTGGAGGTGAGCCGCCAGCAGTGCTGGATGTTGGGAGAGAGATGGCAGAATTTTCAGAGCGCACGATCTGGACGTGTGTCCGTCAGAAAAAGGAAATTTGTAAGACTGGATGTCATGAACTGATATATATATATATATATATATATATATATATATATATATATATATAATGACTTTTGAACACTATTAAGGTAAATACATTGTTTGTTCTCTACCAAAATCTTTCATTTGCTAACTATGCCTATCAGTAGTTAGTGCCTTCAGTAGTTAGAATCTTTTATTTAGCTGGCAGTATTGGCGCTCGCTGTATTGCAGTAGTTCGAGTAACGAATGTTTGCAAGGTAAGTGATTCATGGAAGGTATAGATTATTGTTAGTCAGGGCCATTCTTTTGTGGGGATTATTGAAAGTCAGATTGCGTCGCGCTAAAAATATTGTGTATCAGTTTAGTGATGATCAGAATAAGTAAAGAGAGAAATGTCTGAGTACGTTCAGTTTTTCTCAGCTGTTTGAAAATCAAATAACGTAAGAGGTTTACCAGCACTGTCATTCATAAATTTTCTAAGGGGATGTTTCACCGTGCAGCCTGGTGGTGGCTCCGTAATGATGTAGGCTTTGTTTACATGGAATGGACTGGGTCATTGACTGGAAACGATTGTATGTTAGGCTACTTGGAGTCCATTTTCAGTCATCGATGGACTTGGTGTTCACAAATAACGATGGAATTTTTATGGATGAAGTGGACCATGGCGCCGGCCCATAACTGTTCGCTATTAGTTTGAAGAACTTTCTGGACAGTTTGAGCGAATGACATGGCCACCCACATCGCCCGACATAAATCACATCGGGACGTAATGACGAGGTCAGTTCGCGGGGAAAATCCTGCACCGGTCACACTTTCGCAATTATAGACGGTTATTGAGGCAGCACGGCGCAAAATTTCTACAGGGGCCGTCCAAGGACTTGCTGGGTGCATGATACGTCCAGATGCTGACTCGGCCGGGAAAAGCTCTGACACGATTTTCGTCACTTCATTGTGCACGGCGTCCCAGGACCAAAAGTCAACATACAGTGATATGACAGGAACGAACATTCGAAGCAAAAAGCCTACTACACATTGGCTCTAAAGTGCATCTCCGATATTGTGAAACAATACTCTTCTACTGCCAGATGTTTCCTTTCCATATTTTGTAAGGTGGTATTATGGACCTAAACAAGATGTAAACGTCCGGTAAACATGGGCTCAAAGTGCATATCTTATGAGCTAAGAGCACTTATTCAGTTTCTCTAATACGAAATTTGTCTTCTCTACTGAACTAATGCTCATAGCTCTTATGAAATGTATAGCCCATGTTTGTTACACAACCTTTTTTGTCTGTGCTACCTCCTCCAAAAACTTGGACAGAAAAGAGCTGGCAGTTATAAGAGACTTGTTTCGCAGTATTGATGATGAAGCAGTGCTCATATCTCTTAGTGTATGCATTTTGGAGCCCACTTTTACTGGGCAATTTTGTTGCAAATGGTCAATCCTGTTACATCCCACTTCTGTTGGGACAGCCTGTATTTGAGACGAATTTCCTTTGATCGTCCCTCGGCTATCACTCACAGTTATGATCACCGTTCATTAACATGTCACAAGATGGAATCTGCTCTTGCACTTGGATCCGTTTAATAGCTATCCACTGCGAAAAAAGAAATTCAGCCAAAGTCATGCCGGTTCTTTTATGGAAGCTGTTTCATCTCCACGCACATCACTGAATACCGTGATAAGTTGGACCCGCTTTCGTGAAGACCTCAACCTACAAATCCAGATGAAAGTTTTTCACCGTTAGCTTATACCGCTTTAGCTAAATGCCTGGAAGTATCGGTTGGAAATGACGCGACCTGCATGCTTCATCCCATCCCCCCTTTCGCTCTCCTCCCCCCCCCCCCCCCGGCACTCCTTCCCCATTGGAGGTAGACCTGTGTCTCTAATGACTTCGTTATCCATTGGAAGTGAAACACTATTCTGCACTCTTTCCAGGAATATAAAGCTCTGACTTACAACATGCTCCCTGAACCCGCAACAGAAGGCCTGTAATAGAGCTCCGCTATTCTTTCGCGCTCTGTGTTTCAAACTGGAGTGGTCTGCCCTCTTTTCCACGCATGAGTGAGTAATACGAGACGGATGATTCACCTGCCAATGTATTTAATTTTATAAGACGCTCATCAATTAGATAACAAACTAATAACAAGCGTCATTCATCTATGAACTTCGTACTTTTCTCTTGTATCTGTACGTATCACCTGTAGTTTGATAACATCGAGGCCGCATACCTGTAACATTAATACACAGCAACTCCTGGAGCGGCTCAGTTTTGTTTCAATGGCAGAAAGGAACGTAATGTCTTCCCAACTACAAAGAACCATTTTTTTCATTCCTATCAGTTTGCAGACCCTATCTTTACAAAGGGCCGAGATCCCTAATTGGGCTGTAGGTCGAGATTCACTGAGGTACTTTGATTCTATAGAGTAGTTAGTCAGTGCTACGCAAGTTAATGAAAACAGTCTAGCACCAGCAGAGTTCATCACTGTAGTAGAACAACCACACACACCAGCTACTGACATATTGAACAATCCATCCGACAAAGAGTCTGCAAAACTATGGAATTTTCATAATTCAGTTACGGATAATGTCATTGTCTTGCTGTGTGCAGGGAGAACTAACAGAGAACTTTAGCCACGAGATGACAGCAATGGAAACCGACTGTAGGGGGTGTGGGTATTCTGTAACCCTAATACAACTCTGTAATAACTCACCTCATTATTATCTCTTCGTCGTAAGTCTCCCCTAATACCTGATATATATCCCCTTTATGCCATACAGTGGTTATGACATTTATCTTAGGAATATTTTCTGCTATCATGCACACTGAATTTCGAGAGAACTGGAGTGGTTTAACGATAACGTCACGGCTAATGACCCATCTCGAATCTCTCGTATCTCAGCGCCTTGCTACACTGTTTTCAGCCAGTGTCGCGTAGCGTACATAAAAAACTCAAACCATAACACACGGCTGAGACACTGAGCTGTGTTTTACTTTGTCAGCGCTGTGCCACGGGTCACTAGAAAATAGAACAAACAGAATGAGTGCAGCACAGAAAGAGGGAGGAAGAGGAAAGCTCCACACACGACTCAGGCACTCTCTGGATGTCAAACTACGTCTCTAATATCATAGACCCTTGGAGTCCTCTTTACTTAATAATTCACATAACAACACTATTTGCACAAACTATGCATTCAGTTGCCCACTATTTACATTTCCGTAAATACTCCTGGTACTCACAGCCTTACACGGAATCAGCCAAGCATTCTGCCTACACTGCCTACCATAGCGCCGTCCTTATTGACATACCCAGCATGCCAGGTTGTGTGACTCCGCGCATGGGAGCATGTGATCTGGTAGGTTACAGGGGGTACCCACAAACGGTGTCATTGATTCATTCCTTGCGCCCTTCCAGCACTTACCACATTCGGATCTACACTCCTGGAAATTGAAATAAGAACACCGTGAATTCATTGGCCCAGGAAGGGGAAACTTTATTGACACATTCCTGGGGTCAGATACATCACATGATCACACTGACAGAACCACAGGCACATAGACACAGGCAACAGAGCATGCACAATGTCGGCACTAGTACAGTGTATATCCACCTTTCGCAGCAATGCACGCTGCTATTCTCCCATGGAGACGATCGTAGAGATGCTGGATGTAGTCCTGTGGAACGGCTTGCCATGCCATTTCCACCTGGCGCCTCAGTTGGACCAGCGTTCGTGCTGGACGTGCAGACCGCGTGAGACGACGTTTCATCCAGTCACAAAAATGCTCAATGGGGGACAGATCCGGAGATCTTGCTGGCCAGGGTAGTTGACTTACACCTTCTAGAGCACGTTGGGTGGCACGGGATACATGCGGACGTGCATTGTCCTGTTGGAACAGCAAGTTCCCTTGCCGGTCTAGGAATGGTAGAACGATGGGTTCGATGACGGTTTGGATGTACCGTGCACTATTCAGTGTCGCCTCGACGATCACCAGTGGTGTACGGCCAGTGTAGGAGATCGCTCCCCACACCATGATGCCGGGTGTTGGCCCTGTGTGCCTCGGTCGTATGCAGTCCTGATTGTGGCGCTCACCTGCACGGCGCCAAACACGCATACGACCATCATTGGCACCAAGGCAGAAGCGACTCTCATCGCTGAAGACGACACGTCTCCATTCGTCCCTCCATTCACGCCTGTCGCGACACCACTGGAGGCGGGCTGCACGATGTTGGGGCGTGAGCGGAAGACGGCCTAACGGTGTGCAGGACCGTAGCCCAGCTTCATGGAGACGGTTGCGAATGGTCCTCACCGATACCCCAGGAGCAACAGTGTCCCTAATTTGCTGGGAAGTGGCGGTGCGGTCCCCTACGGCACTGCGTAGGATCCTACGGTCTTGGCGTGCATCCGTGCGTCGCTGCGGTCCGGTCCCAGGTCGACGGGCACGTGCACCTTCCGCCGACCACTGGCGACAACATCGATGTACTGTGGAGACCTCACGCCCCACGTGTTGAGCAATTCGGCGGTGCGTCCACCCGGCCTCCCGCATGCCCACTATACGCCCTCGCTCAAAGTCCGTCAACTGCACATACCGTTCACGTCCACGTTGTCTGGGCATGCTACCGGTGTTAAAGATTGCGATGGAGCTCCGTATGCCACGGCAAACTGGCTGACACTGACGGCGGCGGTGCACAAATGCTGCGCAGCTAGCGCCATTCGACGGCCAACACCGCGGTTCCTGGTGTGTCCGCTGTGCCGTGCGTGTGATCATTGCTTGTACAGCCCTCTCGCAGTGTCCGGAGCAAGTATGGTGGGTCTGACACACCGGTGTCAATGTGTTCTTTTTTCCATTTCCAGGAGTGTATATGTGACATATTGAGAAATAGGACAATGGGAAGAGGACAAATTCGAGAACAGCAAAAACAAGGATACAAGGGGCAGTTATAGAACGCACATGCTTATGTCCATTGCCATTTGTTGCTGCAAACGTTGAACCGCCACTGCAGTCACGATCCGCACCTCTGGCACCACTTGCAGAGTTTGTCGGTATGCTCTACTGGAGGGTGATGCGCCTTGGCGAATTCGTCTGCCACGCAAATCACCCATCGGCTAAACTACAGATGACCGGCCACATAATAGGCGGAAGTCAGTTGTCTGCAAGCAGTCACCTCAGGCAGATCAGCGCCCACCATAGCTGAGGACGTCATCGATCCTCTCCGTTGGAGTCTGCCTCAGCCTACTGCGCTGCCACTCAACTTTGGCTCTGTCTGCAGCACTCGATTGCAATCCAGAGCCTGAGAAATATTTCCTAAGGAAATCTTTGATACCGTGGCTTATATCGTGTAGAACACTATGAACTCCTTCACATTTATGTTGTCATTGGCTGCATTCTGCGATAAGCACTGGACTGGGGGAAAGTGTCAGCCCCCTCTACTTGATTTATTTAATGGAATAGATATTTTTTTCCAGATCCCTTGGTTTTGGTTATACTAATATCTGTCGGTTAGCAAATACTGTAAACTGTAAGCCGTTTATTTATTGCTGTAGATTTCATCACAGTCATTTTTTCCTTCAGCAGATGTCTGAATGGCAATGAGTGTACTTAATAATGGTACAGTACCCGCCCTTTATGGAGGCTAGAGAAGTCTATATGTAGATGCAGTTACTAAAAATGTCAATGTTCCTTTAGGTTCTGTCAGTTATTCAGAACATAATCGTTTCGTTTGAATTATTCATATTTGTCATGGTAACAGCAAAAAGCTATAAATTCTGTTGAAAAGTACATTCTTTCTTTGGCACTCCAGTTGTACAGTTCTCTTTTATTGGGACAGCTGCTTCCTGTGTAATGAGCCACTGGTGGATGGTTTTGTAGTCAAGGAAAAAGTGTCGAGTACAGTCATGGTTCGTACGAAAACTTCGCACGTATTAATCGAAGTAAAAAATTAATCGGTAGTGCTGACTGTTAATTAAAACAAGCCAAAACTAATTAAAGGGTCCAAGAAGGATAGAAAATCGAGGCTACTTTATGCAGTGATCCTGTTAGCGAGAACGTCACATGTCAGTGAGCGGACAGGTTTTTCTTTTGAATCGCACTACTGACCATCTTTCCATTCAGAACTGGTACTATTACATTGTTTTCAAGTAGAAGAGTAGAACGCCTGTACGGTACAGTGTCGTTTTTTAGTTGTTAAGTAGAACGGGAGACGGAATATGTGGAGAAGAGGTGTCTAGTGATATCTATATAGTGAAACTTCAATCCGCCACGAGCTCGGCTGCCATCCCGCAAGCTTTTTTTTCAGGACATTAGCTTTGAAGTTACCAATATTAACAGCTGCAAAGGCTCAATTTGATAGGAAACGGAAAATTCCATGAGTAGGCTGAGACAGAACTTACGGTAGATGTAGGAAAGTGTTGCTCACAGACCATCCCCATGGCTAGCCTAGAAACTTGCACCCCGTGGCTAAATGAAAGTACTCATGTCGAAACTTTCGACAAATAACTTTCGATAACATCACAAAAAGAGAAATGCCTCAAATAACTGGGTGACTAGACGAGTGTTTCGGAAGAAGATAGCTAGATAGACTGAATGTTGAGTACCGAATGTCCCCGGCACGATGACTGTGAAGGAAAGCCGATAGAGCGCCACACTTTATCGAAATTAAGGCTGTTATTAGTCGATTCCAAAGAAGGAAGGAAAATGGCAAATTATCTTCCGCCTATATGGGTGAGAGAAGAGGCAAGGGAAGTAAACGTGTTCTTGATCCTCGCCGCTCGCAGGAGAGAGCAGACAAACAACGAATCGCTCAGCAGGAGTGTGTTGGCTGTTTTGATGCACTTCGGCAGACTCGGCACTCGAACATAGACCTTTTCCATTCTCGGGCATTCTTACTGACTATATTCGGATATAGCTCCCGTAAGAAACACTAAGAATACAACCACTGCGCGAATTCGTTAGGTTAGTTATTTACTTGAATGCCATGCGTATGAGAATTAGGCGGACGCTGGTGTTAAGTGGACGAGAACGATTCTAGCTTACTGGTATAGACCGAAACTGATGTACCATCAATCTGTTGGAAGTACAAAGAAGCTACGTTTTACCTTATGCTGCAAAAGACGGGCACATAGAAGCAACAACGAGCCTTTCTCTTTGGTTCCTCGAGTGCTACTTATGCAACGGCACACCAACGTTGCATCTGAGGTCTCCTCTCGTTATTTGTCTAAGATAAAACTATTCAAGAACGTGGATCATATCAGTAAATCTGACGCAAGAAAGCACACAAATATTGCAGGCAAGATAAGACGATCTCGTTCTTGTGCCGTCTAGTGTTCAGTTTTTACGCAAATTGAAGGAGGAAGGTAGAGAAAGGAAAGGAAAGGGGTTATTGATATCAGATGAATCAAGAGTTTGTGCAATAGGAGCCGCGAGGAGTGAAAATGTCAGCCGGACGTCTTTTTGGTGAAGTTTGCATGGTAAATGTAAAATATGATATTTGTAGCTGCAATCTTTAAACAATGTATGTCATATATGTAGACGCAGCAGTTATGTTGAAACTGTAGCGCAGTTCATAGCGTCGTGAGCTAAGAACCGTGAAGATGCACGTTTTCCCCAAATATTTTCTAAAACATTCTTAGTCTTTCTTATTGTCTCAGGAGTCGACGTTATTATTGTAAGTGATATATTTCCTGCAGTCAGTGACTGGAATGTTACCCCAGAGGCCAGTCTACGTCTGAAACTAAATACAAGTTACACACAGGAGGTGTTTGCCGTTATGATACTTTCTGTTTATGGATTGATTCATGTTTGTATCTTACCGGTAAATATCTTTTTCAATGACAGTGAGCAGCTCTAAATAAATCTCTTTCATTGGAATGATATTACGAACCGAATCTCTAGCTTGACATCTGTGTGATAAAGTACGTTATTGTAGTGTTGCTAGTCAATGCAACATCGAGAATACGGATATTATGAACTCGCAAACGATCAGAAGCCGCTATACCTTCACTATATTCCATTTAAAAAGTAAAATCGGATGAAAATGCAATTGATTTCACGAATGACTTCTACTAATATGTATCTATAATCTTTGTACAGCACTATGTAATGTTCCTCTACCAGCAATCAGCTGTTCAAGCCATCCACGTGTCGCTAACAGAGTTAGAGCAGCTATTGTACGCGCGTGCATTTTCGTAAATAAACTGTGTGATTTGTGAGCCAAATAAAGCCGAGAACGGCCGCTAGAGAGCGCTGAGAGCGCAGATTACGTCAACCAGCTCGTTCCGTGTGCAGACGGGCGCCATATTGGATGTCCCGTCCATGTGCACGTCAACGTTGGCCACCTCGTCCCGAGGTAGGACAGCTTTAGGGTCCGCATACCAGTCCAGCGTGTATGGTATCGAATCTACCGTTACTTATTGCTCCTAGGCTTTATCATCGAAGATGACGCGGTGGACGCCCCATATCATGAGCAGGGTGAGGTTTTGCCGTCTGCTGATTTTGCCGCGCGTGAATGGCAGTCGGTTTGGTCTGAGGAAGTCTGCAGGGCAGGTCGTGAGTCCGCTCGCTGTGTACGATCACGAGTAGAAATGGATTAATTAAAGACTGAGATTAATTTCGTATTTGATGAAAAAATATGCAATAGGGTTTGACCGTCGAGATAAGGAGTCAACAAAATATTTACTCTGACTCCACAATAACAGTTACGAAATTTTAACATTAAATCCAGTTGTATAAATATATAATAAGACGTCAGAGATGTCCTCAAATTTTAAAGTTCCCTTTAGGAAGAGGAATGAAATGGCAAATACATTTGGATAGGAACGTTTTCATGGAACTAAGAACTACTCAGACATAAAAATAGCCTTTAAGTTTTAAAATTCTGCTCAATGTGATTGTTCTTGGATAAACTTCAGTACCAACAAATGTGTAGCTTGGGCGTAAGCCTGTCCTCCAGTGCCGTCATAAACCTTGAAGTCCGATGCCTATTACTTTCAACGGCAAAATACCAGACACTACTAGATAAAAAACCTAAGCTAGGGGAGACTTACAAGTCGCACATCAAGTATCCTCCACTATTCACTGAGAGACGGCTTCGGGACTGTAGATGTATATACAGAAGTGGTCCAGAAAGGATTAACTGCGTTGCGTAGAAGCTTGTAAGCATCGAAAACTCGAATTCCAGTTCACTGTTCTCAGTACGAACACAGGTTACCAGATGTGTTCTTTCGATTCTGGTTTGTATCCACTGCTGGGTACTAAAGCTTTAGTCACTAAACACATATGGAGCTCAGTGCAAAGGAAGGGATTTTGTTTTTAAAAAATATCGAACACAACAATTTTCGAACCTGTTAAATTTCGCTATAGTGACGTTATTAACTACAGTAATTTTTATGTCAGTCATTCAGCTGGATTGGTGCTATTCTCCATCTTTTCCAGTCTTGCTCTAATCTTTTCACATCTAAGTAACCACTACGTTCAGTATCCTCTCTAAACTGTTTCGCATAATTTAGTCATTATCTACGAATACTATTTTCCCCTCTGCTGCTGCATCAAGAGACAAGTTTGCTTTGCTGGGTGATGTAGCAGACGTTCCCACCAGTCTGTTCCCCCTCCAGGTAAGGGTTTCCCATAGGCCGCTCTCTTTGCCTACTCCAGAGGTACACTACCAGCAACCGCTGCATCAGCTCTGTCTCAGTACCTCATATCAGTAGAGCTGTTTTATTAAGGAAAGCTTTTGTTCACATGTATCAGTCTTCTTTTGATATGACCTTTGCTTCGACCATTCTATGTGAGCGTGCTTCCTAAATAGGAATTTTTTTCACCTCTTCCACTACTCAGTAGTACCAACTTTTCATGTTAGGCAAGTTGCTTAACTGCAGCGTGGTTTTTGTTCATCTTTTGTATCTGTTGTGCCTGACGAAGCAAAACTATATAGCTTCGGTTGGTAACACTACGTACAGTACACACACGAAGCCAACATATAAGCCGACCGCGGTGGCCGAGCAGTTCGAGGCGCGTCAGTCCGGAACCGCGCGACTGCTACGGTCGCAGGTTCGAGTCCTGCCTCGGGCATGGCTGTGTGTGATGTTCTTAGGTTAGTTAGGTTTAAGTAGTTCTAAGTTCTAGGGGAGTGATGACCTCAGGTGTTAAGGACCATAGTGCTCAGAGCCATTTGAACCAACACATTTGAACAATGACGTGTTCAGTTGAAATGTATCCGTAAATGGACGAAAATCGGACATCCTGGTGTGCGCAGGCAAACTAAGTACAACTCTAGCACGACACATGTATCAATGAAATCACAAAACCGTAAGCAGAACTAAATAGTAATTTAACCTAAGAAACTTGGACTCCAAAAAGTTGTTTCTCACCTAACAGCAAGAGAGTAAAATGAACACCGTAATACACTCGTAATAACGTATCCGTAATCATCATATAATGCAGCTATTATATACATAAAGCAAACGTGTCTTACTGGTCACATTACTTCACAAATAAAAAGAAGCGAAACGCATATGCCAAAAACCTTAAGCCTTTCATTTAGTGGTACAGACTGACCACATCTCAAAGAAAACAGAAGCAACAAAGGAATGACAGAAAACACACAAAAACTGCAGATGTTAATTTTGTTGGTGAGCACTTTCAACGTTCAGGTTACATATTGACCAGTGCCAGATTCGAGATCGTACAGCTCATCGACCACCAGTCGAATGTATTTTATTGATTTTACATTATGTAGAACGAGGTCTGATCGGAATGATTACATTCCAGCTTGCTCGTCAGCATCCAGCACCGAAACTGTGTCTCTAGTTGGTGACCAGATTAAAACAATTTTCACTTTCGTTTTCTGCTTTTCAAAACGCATTTGTAGCTACGGACACCCTGTTGGGCCATGCATGATTCAAAAGACCGCTGTGGTTGCTACGACGCTGAAACCTTGAGACATCGCCTAGCATTGTCCGCAGATTACAAAGCTCTACGATTATATAATTGCACGATACACTCAACAATGGAAGATCTGGATAGTGGTAAATTTTTGTGTAATGGTACGAATGAGTGTCGTGAACAACATACTAAAAATTCTCAGCGGTGGAGTATGAGCGATCAGGAGAAATTTTCGTTAAAAGTCACTTTATGTTTATCTTGGATAGCTAGAAAATCGCAGCCTCTAGCGAAAAGTTTTCCGGTACAAAATTAAACAACGTTATATTTCCTACAAAAACTGTTCATTTTTTTCTCTAGGACTAATAGTTTCTGCATTGGATGGAATGGAAAAATTACATATAATTGAAAACAATATTTTAATGATATAAAGTGACGGTGGGCTGTTAAATGAAAGAAGTTAAGAACGAATATTAAACGCGTGTACTACATCTACATACAATAGAACTGTGTTATGGGATAAACTGTGTTCCGACAGTGTAACACGGTAGGGGGTGGGGGTGGAAAGTAGAAGTGTATGAGAAGGCGGGTCGCTGGATTGTGGTCATGCATTTCCCTTCTTTGTAGGTCTGCAAACTGGAGAGTGAGTAGGTGATTCGACACTCTCCCTGCCCCAACGCATCACAAGATACTTCACGAAATTATACTGACCCTCCGCAGGGCGCCTTACCAACCACTGGCGACAAAGGGCCAGACATGCCCTAGAGGTGTTTATTTTCCACAAAATACATTAACACTACATGGAATGCAGATGCGAGTTACTCATAAATACTAACGCGAGAAGCACGTGTGGACAGAATCTGTGTAAATCTCTGACACAGTTCTGCACTCCTACAGGGAAAGTAATTCTTATTAGAAGAACACGGCAAATGTCCAGAAGGGCGAACCGATAGAGGTACTCAAGGTACCCTCCACCACACAGCGTCAAGTGGATTGCGGTGTATGGATGTAGATGTAGATGTAGAGGTCATAGCCCAATTTGCCAGAAACTTTGCTCAGTAAAGGAGGAGTCAGAATAACCGAGCACGTGTCTCGGCATATCGGTAGATGCTCAACCGTTTGCGAGAAAACAGCGGTCAGAGCTTTCAATGTGCTGCAGATGACAGTGTAACATGGTAGGGTTACACTGCTGAAATGCTGGATGAAATGGTGGCACAGTGGCTAGTGTCGCGGGCTTTCACCTTTGCACCCTGTCTTCGAAACCCAATTATTGTTTTTATTTTTTTCGTTTATCTACCAATTTTCGTAGAAAGTTACTACGTGTATATTTCTTATCAATTTAGGGGATACAAAGGCGTTATATTAATTGTAAAACTACGACTAGGTTACACAAACAATGCCATACATTTAACACATAATATTTGTGTGTATGGTATTTTCAGGGATTAAAATCTTATTAAATTGTCATATCATATTTCATTCTTATATCAACTCTTATATTAATTCTTATATTTGCTCTTATGTTTATTCTTCAGGAAGATCTGGTATATTCCCTTGGATGATACCGATCGTAGAATTATTCTAAACATAGAATCCTTAACATCAGGAGCATGGAGCGAAGTCAGGTTTGGCCCAATGACATTTCTTTGTATGAATCTCACTCGGGAAAGAAAGTCGTTAATATTGCTGGAGATATCATGCGGTGGCAATAATTTCGCGCCAAACCACTCATAACTGACCGCTTTACTGAAAACTAGCCCTTGCAACTGATTATGAATCAAGATCCACTACAAGAATTCCACCGAAAACAATTTCACGCAATTTTCTCATTCACTTATACCCCCAGTATTTCCCGTACATTTCTCTTCTGTAAGCAGACAAAGTAATTACACTGAGTTCGTGTTTATGTAGTGGAGTTATCTTAAATTTATTAAATGAGTGCTTGTTTGCGGTTTTTAAGTGAGCTTTTACGTAAAATACGCGCCTATAAACAATGGCTGAAAAGTGTGTAATTTTTGTCATGTTCTCAGTGACCTTATAGTGACGGTAGAAATGGGATTTGATTGGTAAATGTGGAGAACTGTTGCTGTCCATTGTTGACAGTATATTTTAATGCACTGTATTGTGTTTTAGTCATTTGTTGGTTAACTGATAAATGACCAGAGAGTTACTGCCTTTCTCTCACCATTAATTCTGTTACTAGATAACTGGATAATTCTCTTCCATTCAGGAATTATTGGCACTTATAAAACGGGCTGCACTGAGTGGAACCAAACACTACTCACCCACAGCAATATATATAGCAAGGAGGGTGTGAATATGTGTGAACGGGACTGATCGTGTTAAAGCCTAGTACAGGAATCAGCTTTAATGCATTGTCTGTCTTATGTTGAAACATCTGAAGTTCCATAAAATCTAAATGACCTACTTCTGTTACAAAGGAAGACAGTCTAAGTCTCTAGACTTCTTCAGATCGTGGGAGAGATGAGGCTCGGGTGGTGCATTTGATATCCCACACTGATTACTTCACCTGTAACTCAAGCTAAAACTACTCGCCAAGTTACTGCTGCAATACCAGAAACCAAAATACGGTCATCAGGCAGCCAGACCTTCTCAAGCCAGCACAGTAACCAAAAAAACTCCGAAAAATCCGACTCTACCCCACCTTGCTCCCAAATGCATAACAGCGAAATACCTCACTGTCTAAATCCAAAGTAAATCCCTCACATTCCCATCACAAAAATCATACCCCACCCCCCTCAAAGATTAATCAAATTCAATAGTACCAGTTTCCACACAGACCACCATTTCAAAATGAAATACATTACATTTGATCCTCATGTCTCTCGTACTCCGTTCAACACTGGTCCTGATCAAAACAACGTCATCCTCTTCGCTGTCCCCTCATTGTCACTGTCATGATAATGACGGTTAGCCCTGAGATCAAGGTAGATGTGAGTGTCTCCAAACCGAATTCTATTCATGCCATAGCAATAAGCACAGCAGGCTGTATCTACAATGCAGGTCCCATCTTCCTCATGCGAATCTTCACAGAGTCTGCCCCCACCATCGACTTCCTCCTCTTGAATGGATAGACTCTGAAGACACGCCTGGGCACTGAAGTCGAAAATGGAACGGATGGCAGGATTTACAACTGCTGTTATAGAGTCGAGCCCTCCCCCCAAATCCCAAATCCCTCCTCCAGCCCCCGATTTTTTTTTTTTTGAATCATCCATCTTCTGACTGATTTGATGCAGCCCATAACGAATTCCTCTCCTGTGCTTCATCTTAGAGTAGCACTTGCAACCTACGTCCTCAAGTATTTTCTGGATGCACTCCAATCTCTGTCTTCTTCTACAGCTTTTATTCTCTACAGCTCACTCTAGTATCATGTAAGTCATTCCTTGATGTCTTAACAGATGTCCTCTCATCCTGACCTTGTCTTTGTCAGTGTTTTTCACATATTTCTTTCCTCTCCGATACTCCACAGAACCTCCTCATTCCTTACCTTATCACTCCACCTAATTTTCAACATTCGTCTGTAGCACCATTTCTCAAATGTTTCGATTCCCTCTGTCCCGGTTTTCCCATAGTGCATGTTTCACTATTTTGTAATGCTGTGCTCCGAAGGTTCATTCTCAAAAATTTCTTTCTCAAATTAAGGCCTATGTTTGATACTAGTAGACTTTTCTTGGCCAAGAACGCCATTTTTTCCAGTGCTATTATGCTTTTGATGTCCTCCTTGCTCCGTCAGTCACTGGTTATGTTGCTGACTAGGTAGCAGAATTCCTTAACTTCATATACATCGTGACCATCAACCCTGATGTTAAGTTTCTCGCTGTTCTCATTCCCCCCCCCAATTCTCATAATTTTCGTCTTTCTTAGATTTACTCTCAGTCCATATTCTGTGCTCATTCGACCATTCCATTCAACAGATCATGTAATCCTTCTTCATTTTTTCCGAAAGTCAGATGGTATGTCGCCAGACTAATACATCCTACACAGCAACGTGAATAGTCGTTTTGCTCTCACTTTCTGCAATGATTTAAGAAATTATGATGGAATATGTTATGTATCCCTCCTGCCTTATTTGATCTTAAGTCCTCTGAAGCGCTCTTAAATTCTACTTCTAATACTGGCTCCCCTACCTCTTCCAAATCGACTCTGTTTCTTTTTCTAACACGTTAGACAAATCCTCCCCTTCATAGAGGCCTTGAACGTCCTGTTTCCACCTATCCGCTCTCTCATCTGCATTTGACAGTGGAGTTCCCGTTGCACTGTTTATGTTACTACCCTTGCTTTTAATTTCACCGAAGGTTGATTTGACTTTCCTATTGCTGAGTCAGTCCTTCCAACAATCTTTTGTTTTTCGATGTCTTCACATTTATCATGCAGCCATATCGTTTCCACGTCCCTGCGTTTCTTATTTATTTACTTCCTCAGCGACTTGTACTTCTGTGTTTCTGAATTTCCCAGAACATTTTTGTACTTCCTTCTTTGATCGATCAACTGAAATATATCTCCTGTTACCCATGGTTTCTTCGCAGTTGCCTTCTTTGTACCTATATTTTTCTTTCAATTTCTGTGATGACCCTTTTCAGAGATGTCCATTTGTCTTCAGCTGTACTGCCTATTGAGCTATTCCCTATTGCTGTGTCTGTAGCTTTAGAAAACTTCAAATGTGTCTCGTCATTCCTTATTACTTCTGTGTGCCACCACTGGGTATTGTCCCTTCCTGAGTAATCTCTTAAACTTCAGACTACTCTTCATCGCCACTACATTGTGATGTGAGTCTATATCTATTCTTAGGTACGCCGGCCGGAGTGGCCGAGCCGTTCAAGGCGCTGCAGTCTGGAACTGCGCGACCGCTACGGTCGCAGGCTCGAATCCTGCCTCGGGCATGGATGTGCGTGATGTCCTTAGGTTAGTTAGGTTTAACTAGTTCTAAGTTCTACGGGACTGATGACCTCAGAAGTTAAGTCCCATAGTGCTCAGACCCATTTGAACCATTTGTTCCCAAGTACGACTTAGAATGCAGTATCTGATTTCGGAATCTCTGTCTGAACACGATGTAATCTAACTGAAATCCTTCGGTATCACCCTGCCTTTTCCAAGTGTACCTCCTCCTCTTGTGATTTATGAACATAGTATTCGCTGTTACTAGCTGAAATTTATTTAAGAATTCAATTAGACGTTCAATTCTCTTATTCCTTGTCCCAAGTCCATATTCTCTTGTAACATTTCCTTCCACTCTTTCCCCTGCAACTGTATACCAGTCTAAATGACTAATAGATTTTCATCTCCCTTTGTGTATCAGTATCCTCACATACTTTCTCTATCTCTTCATCTTTAGCTTGCAATGTCAGCATCTATACCTGAACTATTTTCGTTCTTAGTTTGCTGCCGATTCTGATAATAATAAAACCTTTCACTAAACTGTTCACACTAACACACACTCTGCCCTATCTCCCTCTTCATAACGAATCCTACTCCCGTAATACCATTTTCTGCTGTTGCTGAAACTGCCCGCTACTCACCTGACCAGAAATCCCTGTCGTCTTTCAATTTCACTTCACTGGCCCTTACTATATCTAGATTGATTCTTTGTATTTCCCTTTACAGATTTTCTAGCTTCCCTACCAAATGCAAGCTACTGACAATCCACGTCCCGACTCGTAGAACGGTATCATTTCTTTGGTTGCGCAATATTTTTCTCATTGTCACCTCCCCCTTAGCAGTTCCCTCCTGGAGATCCGAATGGGGTCTATTCTGGAATCTTTTGCCAATGGAGAGACCATCACCATCACCATCACTTTTTCAATTAAAAGCCACGTGTTATGTGTCTTTAATGGAGTGGTTTCGATTGCCTTCTGCATCCTCCTGCCCTAGATCACTGCTCATTCTTCAGTCTTTAGGGGCAGTTTCCAACCCCGAGGACAAGAGAGTGCCCTGAACTTCCGTCCGCTCTTCAAACCTCTTTGACTAGGCCGTTGTTAGAATGAGGGTGACTTCTTAAGTAGGAAGTCTTCGGCCGCCAGTGCTGATTGTTTATCAAAGTTTTAAGCTATGGCGAGTTTCGAACCGAAACCAAGGACGTTTTGATTACTGATCAATGACGATAACCCTAGACCACCCGTGCTTCTACCATTTCTAACAGTAAAAAGAGGGATAGAGTGATGGCTACGATCATTTTTATAGTTGCTTCATAAATTGCTTTTCCGATTAAAACCAAATACAATAGGAGGAGAAAGAGGAGGATATAAGAAGTAGAACTACTAAAGATCCAAATACAGTATACTTCTGCTACAAGAAGAAAGTGTGAAAGTTTGTACCAGCAAAGATTAAATCTAAGATTGGATGCAGTGGAAGAGGCCTGGAGTGTTAATGAGCAATACGGTTTCCCAAAACAGTCAATTAAAGAAGCAGTCGAAGAGGCTTTAGGAAGGGAAAGGAACAGAATAGTAAGAACCTAATGGAAGACTATGGAGTTGCTTGCGGTGATTGAGAAAAATAAACTGTATCACATATGGTTAAGCTCTGGGAGTGAGGAGGATTGGAATAGGTGCAAGGTATATGACGACTAAGAAATTAACAAGAAAGTGTAAGAAGAAGAAAGGGAAAGAGTATATGACGAAATAAAGCTTGGCTTTCCCTTGGCTGCAGGAGATAGGCAGAGACATGGAGAATGATAACTGCTCAGAATTCCGCACCAGCAATACAACTTGTATCTATTGGACAAAGGAAAAAAGTACTTTGAAGAACTTCTGGATGCAAGAAGAAGAGAAAAAGAAGAGACCTTTTGATTGAAGTCTACAACAAAAGCAGTACATTAGTTAATACGGTATTTATACTACAGGAAGAAGTAAAGGAGATACTGATAAACGCAAGATGTGGAAAGTCAAGTGGACTGGGAGCTGTTGTGACTGAACTGTGGAAATATGGGCACCACCGAATTGTGAGACTTAGATGTAAATTATTCAATCAGATTGTGGAGGGACAGGAAATTCCAAGAGAGTAGTGTGTATCATACACAGCTACGATCTATAAAATGGAAACAAAAAGGGCACCCAAATAATTACAGGGGAGTTAGTGTTATGACACCTATCAGCAGACGCGCTATACTGAAAAACAGATAGGAGAATGAGAATGAGGAAATGATGAGAGAGGAACAGGCGAGTTTGACATTTGGACGACTTCTATGTATCATATTTTTAGTCTTAAACAAATAAGTGAGGAGGTGTATTCTAAAGGTCAGGAAGTACACCTAATATTTGTAAATTTAGAAACATCATACAATTCTGTAACCATGAACTCACTATGGGAAGCGATAGAGTATATAGGTGTAAAAGCAAAATAAACATCCTTAATTCACAGACTATATCAGCAATCACACGCAGCTGTTAAAGTAAGGAGAAACTTCAATGAGACACCCCTAACATCGAAAGGATTTAGATAGGCCTGCAGTATGTCGCCGATCCTGCTTAAAATATATAAGCAGTATATACTGGAAAAGTGGAATCAGTCATGTGTAGGTATAGAAATACCTTCCCAGCATGGTACTATCTACTCATTATTACTTGCATATGATCTAGTTCTGACAGCACAAAATAGATAGCACATCAAATTTACGATGAAGAAGTTAATGGAAGCATCTGAAATAGGCGGGCAGAGAATAAATATGAGTAAAACAGAACATCTACTTGTGGGAGCAGAGGGAATGGAGGTAGTACTGCCACAAAGAACTGTTAAATATGTAAAACAATTTAAACATTTAGGATCGATTAACCATTCCTCAGGAAGATGTGAAGCAGATGTGGGATGCAGGGCCCAGAAGGTAAGAGGAGCAGTTAAAAATCTAAATCAAATTCTATTGAGCTAGGCAATAAGCAAACTCACTCCCTATTGTAAAAATAAAACCACTTGTCCTTATTTTAAAGCCTTAAACTTACAAAAACGGTGTCCAAACCTCATAGCCCCTCCCATTTGCAACACCTGCAGTGGTACCAACCCAGCCTACTCCGCCAAGCGGAAAACCAAATATCCACCCATCCGATCAGAGTTAACTTCGACAGTTCGCTCTACTGATCGTCCTATCCATCCCAGTAACTCTTTCCACCCACTTGCCACTGCTGAAGTTATCATGAGATTCTTCAAATGCTTACAATCGTTCTTCCAAATAATCATTCCTTCCAACGACTGCATAACTTACAGCAAATTTCTCTTGCCTCCCACTCCATTTTCCACCTCAATGCCCAAATCATCTACTACCGAAGCCAACTCCAAATCATTTTCACCCATCTCAACTCATTCGTTTAAACCTCTCCACTCCCTCACCCTAGGTTATCCTCAAGGACGACAGGAATTATGCTTCCCATACCACAAATCCGTTACCTACCCACCAGTAAGCTCCTTTTAAAGCATACCCCATCCCAGCACTATGTCGATACCTTCATCCATAATGAAAAGTTCCTACACTGTACAAATAATCCCCTTCCCCTGCCAGAGGTGGAGTTGCAGTCTGGCAACATAACAACTTCCCCATTTGGCCACAACCCTTACCCAGTTATCCTACCAAACTTCTTCTTCAAACCTTGAACTGTTACCTGTGCTACTCTATGCTTTCCTCACCCATATGGACTATATCGTTTCCACATATATTATTGCAGATGATTTTAACATCCATGGTGGATCCCCTACAGACCGCCACTGGTGGTGTCAGTTTATAGATTCCCTCTAACATGACGTTGTCTCCATCCCACAGCACACCTGTCCTGAAAGCAACACCACTCCAGATTTCATCCTAGCATATCCGAACCTATTTGGACAGATCACTGCAGAAGTCCTCAATCTTATTGAAGTGACCACCTATCTGTTCTCCTCGCCATTGCTACACACTATCTCATTCTCATGCACACCATCCTAATATCTATCCGAAAGTTATCCACGACTGCCCCAGCGCCATCTGGATAGCCTACCAGGAATCCATAGATACTCAGATTGGAAGCCACCCCCTGACCTTCGAGCAACCTGACGATATCCTCCATGCTACAGCTTTCCTGCACCAGACCTTATCAGACACTACGCTTGCCCACATCCCTATCAAGGCCATAAATACTCACTGTCGCACTTAGGTCCCACAAGCCCTACTCCTTAGAGAAGAATCCAGTCTCCAGTCACTTATACCACTTCATCTTTAAGACTTGCAACTGGATTACATTTACACACCAACGGCATATACAAAGACACATTAGGAGTTTACTCACTGCTAAAAAACGAGCCTGACATACACCTAACACAGTGCTATACTCCCCATCAATTCTTCCAGGTACTGAAAAGCATTCCACAGACTCACTGGCAGTCTTCCCATCCCAAACTCCCTTCTCCTCCACAACAACACCCTCACCTGACAACCTGAACAAAGCTGACCACTTTGCAGCCTATCTCTCTGACATCTTCTCAAACCCTAAGAGCCCTCACTTTAATTACACCCTTCTTTCTACCATCCATGAATGCACAAATACCACTGTCCAACACCTGGTTCCCGGTTTCAAGTACTTGGACAACATACCACAAATAATTAAACTTGAATCACAGCACACCACATAAAACAAGTACTTCACAGAAAAGGTGTGTGTGTGTGTGTGTGTGTGTGTGTGTGTGTGTGTGTGTGTGTGTCTGCATTTGGAGGGGGATTAACTCTGCAGTCATCAGAGCCCAACAGAAAAGGAAACACATCCTCTGGTCACGACTGCATTACATATCCAAATCTCAAAGAACGCCCATTATCGTTTCTAGTCACCCTTGGAACACTTTATACAGCTATCCTCTCCATAGGTTACTATCGTGAACGCCGGCCGAAGTGGCCGCGCGGTTCTGGCGCTGCAGTCTGGAATCGCGAGACCGCTACGGTCGCAGGTTCGAATCCTGCCTCGGGCATGGATGTGTGTGATGTCCTTAGGTTAGTTAGGTTTAACTAGTTCTAAGTTCTAGGGGACTAATGACCTCAGCAGTTGAGTCCCATAGTGCTCAGAGCCATTTGAATTTTACTATCGTGAACGGTGGTAAACATCCAAAATTCTAGTTTCCATAAAACCACACAAACGCCTTCCTGATACCTCCTCCTGCTGTCCCATCTACCTCACATTAGCGGTTAGTCAGGTTTTCAAATCCATCCTCTCCTGACACATCCATCAACATCTGAACCACCACCATATCTTTCCCATTGACCAGCGTGGCTTCTGTCCCATTTTCTCCTCTGATGACCTGCTCCAGCACCTCGCTCGTCTCCTATCCCACCAGCTCAATGCCTGTAAATCTGCTATTTTTGTCTCCATCGAGTTAGAGGAAGTCTACAGCTGCGTATGGCATTCCTGCCTCATTTTCAGACTCAACACTTAATGCTCTTCCAATTAACTGTATCCATCTTATTCAATCCTTTCATCCCACTGCAGGTGTGACCAAAGGCTCTATCTCCTCTCCTCTCCTTTACCTCCTCTACACCGCTGATATGCCCAAATCACCTCCACCAGTTCACCTCCTTCAGTATCCTGATGACTCTTCTTTCCTTACCCTATAACCTACACTCCACAATTCCCAACCTACCCTCCAAATCCTCCTCAATCACTTTACCGCCTGATGTAAACAATGACATCTCAAGATCAATCCTTTCAAAACTTAAGCAATAATTATCAGATACACCATCCACACCTTCCATCTCAATGACTTCCACCTTATCCTTTACAACTGTCCTATCCAATTAAATTATCCTGGACTAACCGTTAACCCCACAAGCACCCTTTAACAACTCATCCAAATGCCACCTCCCCTGACTCACTTTGAACACCTCTGAAGGTCCTATATCATGTGAAAACTCGACTCCCATTATCCTATAGCTTCCCCTCTACTTCCCTATCTCCATACACGGGCATGCCTCTGAAGACATGCCCCACCAACACACACACACACACACACACACACACACACACACACACACCCACACACACACACACACACACACACGTACACACACTTCGTATACTCTGCCAAAGAAATATCAACAAGTATTGTATTGCTGATAGCCCACTAACCGTCCATATGGGGCGAGGGGAATGAAAGAACAACAAAAGAAAAAAAGTAAATATCTCCATCTCGTCTGACAATAATTATAGAGGCAGTCATCAAAAGTTTGGAACTTTATCCGAATTTGATGCGACAAGTTAACCGATAGCTTTTCATCCCGATATTTCAGCCACTGCAGTCTAATGCTACTTCCGTGACAAAATTTGACCTAACTCACAAATCAGCTAAGATCTAATTTTTGTGCTAATGCGTTTCCGCTTGTAAATGCAGAACAAAGCGTGTCATTAATAGTTGTACTAGAATAATATGAAAAAGACTTCACAGTCACGTAATATCTGAGATGATATAGAAATTATAATGTCTGTGTAACGTTTTCGTTATATTTTTGTTTTTAAAACAATTGATAAGTCTTGCACAACTTCTCTTGTATCAGTCACTTATTTCTTGGAACCTTTTCTATCTACACGGAAAGCAGAAGGGGACGTTGTTGAGAAGTATAGTTTAATTACATTCGATTCAAAGGTTAATTATTTTTGTTTGATATTACTGTTACCTCCAGTCCTAACATTGTTTTACATCTTTTCACAGCTTTACGACAGCGCGCGCTTAATGAAGTTGGATGTTACTAATACGGTGATGCTATTGATCAGCCCCTTTGCTGCTCCCATAATTTCATATTGTTTGGTCAATAAAAGAACCTGCAATTTTTTCAAAATTCATTTCACGAAGTGCCCTCCTTCTAAAACAAGCATTGATATACGAAGCAAACAGTGACGTTGAAATACATTTCTTTCATGATCACGCATCACTAGCAGACCAGCAGTCATTGGTTACTGAATATTTTACCGCTGCTTCCGTCATTAAAATAATTCCACGTACTCTTCTTGCTAATCACATAAAACAAATGGCATGCAATATTTCACCCAAGAGCAATTTTATGATCAGTGCAAGCACATTGTTGATGACTTTTCAGAATGGCTTTCGCACAAAGATTTAGAAATCAGTGATAAATTAAATTCAGAATTAGAACGTGTGATAAGTGAGACGGTGACAGCCAATATGTCCGAGCGAGACACATTTGGCGAATCGGTAATCTCCGAATTAGCAAAGATGAAAGTCACTGTAATGAAAGATTTGCCGGAATGACGTGACCAAGTGTCTGAGCTAATTACGTCAGCGCAACAAATTTTGTCCACGGTTAGGAGCATAGTTCAAGACAAAAAATGGTTCAAATGGCTCTGAGCACTATGGGACTTAACTGCTGTGGTCATCAGTCCCATAGAACTTGGGACTACTCAAACCTAACTAACCTAAGGACATCACACACATCCATGCCCGAGGCAGGATTCGAACCTGCGACCGTAGCGGTCACGCACGGCCACTCCGGCCGGCTTCAAGGCAACACATCACATCTGCTAATAAAGTATGTGATAGTTACAGCAGTCACGAAGCATATCACACAATCTAAGGTAATGAAATGGATTTCGGTGATTTATACTCAAGCCGTGTGTCATAAGAGATAGGAGTAGTGCTTTCACTTCTTCAGTACTACTTCAAAAACTTTCAGTGAAACACGGACAATTCTAGTTCTTTTTTGCCAGATGAACGCACACGACATAAAGGCTTTCCGATTCTATTTATCATATAATTTTTATTCCAGTTTTTGTGTGTGTGTGTGGGGGGGGGGGCGGGGGGCGGGGTGCAAAAAAATAAATCAATTACAATTTTTTAAAAAAAAATACTGTTTTGTATAACTTTTAGCACAGCCATTATGAGTCGTGAAAAGACACTTCTGGTTCCACTGTGCGATTTTTGCATGAAACATATCCATGCTGGACATCTCTTATCAGTACGGGTGAAAGCAAGGTTGAGTCACGATGTCTCATACCAGTCCTACCACGCACCTCATCGCCTTACGACTGGCACCATCCGACAACCACTGACGTCACCCGTCACCTCTCCCTGGGTCCACTTCGTCGAGTGTTGAAAATGTGTTAACCGGATTATTTCAAGTTCTTTGTGATTGAACAGTGACACGAATATTTAGGCTTCATCAGATGAAATCTAACATTTATTTACCAGTATCAGTAACATAAACATTACACTTGAAGCGAAAAAAAATAAACTTTATGAGCTATAAAAGAAATCTTAACTGTGTACATAGGGTGTTCATAATAAAGGTTCCAGTTTCAAAACGCTCTAGAGAGGACGACTTCGCAGAATGTTAACAGCATATTATTGAATATATAAAAAATTATCAGCCTCGATTGCGGTAATGAAACCAACCTTTACCTAGGTTTCAGCCCAAATAATTGAGCCTTCTTCAGACGATATACCTGAATCTGTAATTTGTCTAAGAGGGCATGGTCTAGAAACAAAACTAAAACAGACCATGTCCTCTTAGACAAATTGTAGATTCACGAATCTTCAAAGAAGGCTCAATTATTTGGGCTGAAACTTAGGTAAAGGTTGGTTTCATTACCGCAATGGAGGCTGATAATTTTTTATATATTAGATTATCACGATTGCTGACTGGGCTGCAGTGTTGAAAGTACAAAAAAAGCATATTATTGGCGCAGGAGGAAGCGTCACAAAAAATGAAAATTTGATCAATAGTTGGCGCTGTTAGCGTCAGAATATGCACATCAACTCCGCAGTTTGCCTCTGCGACACCTAAAGTGACTACCTCCATGAAGGATCGCACGCTGCTGGTAAGATTCTTTCACACGAACAGCGACTGTGTGCCACTAACCATGCGAACGTTGCGGACACTCAAGGGTTTGAGAATGATATTCAGGAGTATGAAAAAATGTATTGGTCCGATGCCTGTTAAGTGTCTGGAGGAAATGATTAAAAAATTCGAAAAGTCGTTTCTTTAACAGAAAAGGAAAGCAGTAGATCAGACTTCCGTCGAAGATGTGGCCACAGCGTTGCACTAGGGGTTGAGTCGTGGTGCACCCAGACAGGCAGTGCACAGTGAATTTTCCGAACATGCCTCCGAGCACGATGCATGAAATCATGCGAAACATCTTACATTGCTATCCACACAAAATCATCCATGTTCAGTAGTTACTCCCCGCTGACCGACCAGCAAGACAAACGATCGCTCTAGAAAAAATGGTTCAAATGGCTCTGAGCAGTATGGGACTTCTGAGGTCATCAGTCCCCTAGAACTTATGACTAATTAAACCTAACTAACCTAAGAACATCACACACATCCATGCCCGAGGCAGGATTCGAACCTGCGACCGTAGCAGTCGCGCGGTTCCGGACTGAAGCGCCTAGAACCGCTCGGCCACCGAGGCCGGCTCGCTCTAGAATTTCTTGTTCCCATGGAATTGGATAATGAATGATCACGCTCTAGAATTTCTTGTTCCCATGGAAGTGGATAATGAATGATCACGGAATAGTCTGCTGACAGACGAATCTCGTTTCCTCTGTACGGACGTGTCAATAAGCAGAACTGCACGAAATGGGCATCGGAAAATCCACACGCACATCAATCGGTACCTCTTCATTCCGCAAAGGTGGCATCGTTCATCGTTGGGCGTACTTTTTCGAGGAGATGAGTCCTGCTTTAGTACCCTCACTGTTAAACGCTATGAAGTTCTTCTGCGTATCAACGTCATTCTTAACCCTTCAGTAGCGTGGATTTGCGGATTGATTGCGCAACTCCGCACGTTGCTCAGCCACTGAAGCGGCTGCTGAAGAGACCTTCCGGAAATGATAGAATCATCAACCGCCATTTCTCTACAGCCTGGCGGTCCAGATCACTTGATCCTAATCTGTGTGACTTCCGGTTGAGCGGGTTTCTAAAAGATGTATTCAGTGTTCCAATTACGAAAGTAGCTGAATTGAAGGCAAGCACAAACCAACGCATTCTCAACGTGACCGTCGACAGTCTCCCACCTGTTGTGGAACATGTTGATTCTCAACTTTTGGCAGAAAAGGGTGGACAGCATATCGAAGATGTCATGCGCCAGTCTGACAACATAAACCGAAGTAATTTTGTTTTTTATGCAATTTTTGGTCTTACAACTAAAAAACGATTTTTCCCTTCTGATATGGTACGATCTCACCGTGGTGGATGGGCTTACCTAACTTACACTACTGGCCATTAAAATTGCTACACCTGGAAGATGACGTACTACAGACGCGAAATTTAACCGACAGGAAGAAGAAGCTGTGATATGCAAATGATTAGCTTTTCAGAGCATTCACACAAGGTTGGTGCCGGTGGCGGCACCTACAACGTGCTGACATGAGGAAAGTTTCCAACCGATTTCTCATGCACAAACAGCAGTTGACCGCCGTTGCCTGGTGAAACGTTGTTGTGATGCCTCGTGTAAGGAGGAGAAATGCGTACCATCACGTTTCCGACTTTGGTAAAAGTCGGATTGTAGCCTATCGCGATTGCGGTTTATCGTATCGCGACATTGATGCTCGCGTTGGTCGAGATCCAATGACTGTTAGCAATATATGGAATCGGTGGGTTCAGGAGGGTAATACGGAACGCGGTGCTATATCCCAACGACCTCGTATCACTAGCAGTCCAGATTAAGGGCATCTTATCCGCATGGCCGTAACGGATCGTGCAGCCACGTCTCGATGCCTGAGTCAACAGATGGGGACGTTTGCAAGACAACAAACATCTGCACGAATAGTTCGACGACGTTTGCAGCAGCATGGACTATCAGCTCGGAGGCCATGGCTGCGGCTACCCTCGACGCTGCATCACAGACAGGAGCGCCTGCGATGGTGTACTCAACGATGAACCTGGGTGCACGAATGCCAAAACGTCATTTTTTCGGATGAATCCAAGTTCTGGTTACAGCCCCATGATGGTCGCATCCGTGTTTGGCGACATGGCGGTGAACGCACATTGGAAGCGTGTATTCGTAATCGCCATACTGGCGTATCACCCGGTGTGATGTTATGGGGTGCCATTGATTACACGTCTCGGCCACCTCTTTTTCGCATTGACGGCATTTTGAACAGTGGACGTTACATTTCAGATGTGTTACGACCCGTGGCTCTACCCTTCAATCGATCCCTGCGAATCCCTACATTTCAGCAGGATAATGCACGACCGCATGTTGCACGTCCTGTACGGGCCTTTCTGGATAAAGAAAATGTTCGACTGCTTCCCTGGCCAGCACGTTCTCTAGATCTCTCACCAATTGAAAACGTCTGGTCAATGGTGGCCGAGCCACTGGCTCGTCACAATACGCCAGTCACTACTCTTGATGAACTGTGGTATCGTGTTGAAGCTGCATGGACAGCTTACCTGTACACGCCATCCAAGCTCTGTTTGACTCAATGTCCAGGCGTATCAAGGCCGTTATTAGGGCCAGAGGTGGTTGTTTTGGGTATTAATTTCTCAGTATCTATGCACCCAAATTGCGTGAAAACGTAACCATATGTCTGTTCTAGTATAATATATTTGTCCAATGAATACCCGTTTATCATCTGCATTTCTTTTTGGTGTAGCAATTTTAATGGCCAGTAGTGTATATTGTCATAACTGTTGACTGCCGAACCTGCGCTGTCATGCAGTTTGAAAGCATAGATGGAGTAATGTGTAACTCAAATATTAGCCTTCGTATTGCAATTCATCCTGGTTTGTTGCGTGGGGTAGGCGCGCGGTCTGAGGTGTCATGCCACGGTTCGTGCGGCTCCCCTTGCCAGAGGTTCGAGTCCTCTCTAGGACATTGGTGTGTGTTGACTTTATCGTCAGTTACTTTAAGTTACATTATGTAATGTGGAAGCCTAGGGGCCGATGACCTCAGCTGTTTGGTCCCATAGGAAGTTACTACAAATTTTCATCTGGGTTTGTAGCCAACCGCATGAACGTTTAAGACACCAACAGCACCATCGTAAGTTTTTTCAATGACGCTTTTCCCTGTGTCAATAATATTCTTTTAAGATTTGACGTCATTCTGAGCAGTGGTTCTCTTTCTACAGCATTTTGAAACTGGAACTTTAATTATGGACACCCTGCATACATGGTGATTCAGCTGCCCCTAGGCATGGGTTTTATGCTATTCAAAATGCCTTCGGATAGTATGTGTAAGATTTTCATATTCTCTCACTCGCCACGCATTGGTCTTTCAGAAAAAGTGTACACACCCTTCTCAAGGAAATTTAATGTAGTTAAATTCGTGCTGGATACGTAATCACTAGAGATCGTCGTTTTCTCCAAGAAAAACGAAGAAAAGTGGTTTTAAAAAGCATGGACTCCAGCGAGAACGTATCCCAGAACAAAATTTAACTAAATTTCCTACAAAAGGGCCCTGCTCATTTTCTTTTGTAGGACTAATAATTTGTGTGTAGTGAGAGATTATGAAAATGTCGCACATTGTGTTTCAAGGCAATGTAATTTACATAAAACCTACCAGTGGGGACAACGGAATATGTATATATTTGATCGATGTTAACTATACATATGAGTGAACTGTGAGAGTAATAGACAATGAAAAGTAATGAATTTCCCCACATGAGTGTATGTGCAGAGTAATGATTCTTTTGAATTGTGTCATTGACCACAAAAACTGTGCCAACGCCATTAGAGGAAAGTATGTAATAGAACATTACAATAAAGAATTCAGAGTCTCCTAAGGCCTGAGATTATGTAGAAATTATAATCTCTAAGTTATATTTCCGTTAAGTTCTTGTTTTACAACAATTGACAGGTCTAGCTCAGTTTTCCTTGTATCACACACTTACTTCTTGGCGCCTATTCTGTCTGCATGGCAAGAAAAGCACGATATTGTTGTACAATTTAGATTAATTACATAAGATCCAAAGCTGTGTTACTTTTGCTTATTATTACTAATGTTTCGGGTCCAAATATTGTGTTAAGGGGACATGCTCGTGAAAATGACCAAAAATATGAAAAAAAATTTTTTTGGTCTATAGAAAAGAGATTTTTCATGCTGATATTTTATGGGCCTTATCATTTTCCGGTCGTCCTAAAATTGAGGTTGAACGTAATGTTGCAAATGGGGCCACGCCCATCTGTCAATTTCAAGTGCGTCAGAATACGAGATGCATTATTTTGTTCTTCCGTTTTTTGTGTCTTTAGTTATGAATCGTTTACACAGGTGTATTCTAGAAGGCACTGACTCCCGCACCAAAGTACAGGCATGTCGAGAAGGCTATGGTTCGAATGTAAACAAAGATCTGAGAATATATGACTTCGGAATTTCATACGTGTGTGGTTTTTAGTTAGTGTGTGTTCTTTTGTTTCTGTGTGTGTGTGTTTCCTGTGCAAATGTGAAGACGGTATTGACGTTTCTGAGGACATTTCAGCGAGGAAGGGTCTTTGAAGTCGGTTAGTGATTGCCTGTAACTCCTGTAAGACCCACAATGATATTACGACATCGCCAGTAACTGATAGTCGACATTACAGTGTAAATATTCAGCTTGCTTATGCCATGCAATGTATTGGAAGTGGAAGGAGAGCTGCCCAGACTTTTTGTCCAGTTATGGATTTGCCTCCACCTCCACTGAGGTTTGACAGATACAATAAATTAATACATAATGCATTATATGGTGTAAGTGAACATTCAATGGAAAGCGCAGCAGAAGAAGCAGTAACCTTGTCCGAGAATACAGACATTGTAGCACCATTTGATGGATCTTGGCAGAACAGAGGTCATACTTCTCTGATTGGGGTTGTAACTGACACATGTATTGAAACTCGTAAGATACTAGATTACGAATTTCAAACAAAGCACTGCCAGGGTTACTCAAGTAAATTTATTGGTATCATGTTTGTGTAAAGAACTTTGATGGCCCAAGTGGAAACATGGAAATGAATGGAGTTCTAAAGATTTTTAGAGGACCAGAGATCAGTCATGGTGTGAGGTATGTATGCTACCTCGGAGATGGAGACTGTAAAGGACACACTACTGTTGTTAATGACAGACCATGTGGGGACACTCTGACAGAAAAGCTTGAATGTACAAAAAAGAATGGGAGCTCGTCCGATAAAATTATGTAAAGACTTCAGTGGGAAAAAACTGTCAGATGCAGAACACATAGGTGGTTCAGGTCGTCTCACAAAAAGTGAAACTGATTCTTTGACTCAATATTATGGACTAGCAATAAGGAGAAATGTAGGAGATTTGGAAAACATGAGACCAGCTGTTTGGGCAACATGGTTTCACAGAGTGTCAACAGATGAAATCCCACAGCATGGTTTCTGTCCGAAAGGGGAAGATTCGTGGTGCAAGTACTGGTTCACCAATGCTACAGGCATACAATATACCCATAAGCGTTCCCTACCACTTTCTGTAATGCAGGCAGTTAGGATTATATGTAGGGATATGGCAAATAAAAATCTAATTAGGAAATGCATGCATGGTTTCTTTTGAATGCAAATGAAACAGAGAATACGCAAAACTATGTGTTTGGCTGACAGTACTGAAGATTGGTGTCATGGCTGCTATAATAACATTCATTGACGATGCAATTTCAAGGATCAATGTTATGAAGAAACTGAACATCCAGACGGGAAGGAATATGGTTTCAGTTCTTAGTGCTACTGATAAGCGGCGGGTAACCGAAGCAGAGACAGCTGCAGAAGCTGCTACCAAGGAGTCTAGGATAAAGAAAAGAATGAAGAGAAAGAGTGTGGAGGATAAGGAAACAGGAGGACAACTGGATTATGCAGCTGGAATGTTCTAAACGAGCATAGTGGTAAGTTAGTAAATCCGTAAATCTTCTTTTTCGATTTACCGAAAACTTGAATTTTCATCTTTCAAGTACACTTTTCTCCTAAATGACTGAAGTTAAACTCACAAAAATTGGTACAGATATTTAGAATGACCTCCGCCACCTCTCTTGCCTACTATTTCCTGAAAAATTTACAACATGATGATGACGTCTGTGATATTTGACCTACGTTTTTAAATATTTTTGTTGTAGTGAAATACATTACCTGCCTTTTTCACATTTCAGCATCAGGGAAGGAAACTGGAAGCATAAAACACTTATGTGAATTTTGTCTGTACTCTGACACTTTTTCCAAGCTATGCAGTCAGTGGTTCCAAAGAAAATGGTACCGCAGGGAAATAGTGTTCCGTTTCTTATACTATTATAAATACTGTTGTCAGTACCAAAATATAACAAATATCTCAATGATTTTTTGGGAAACGCTTTAACTAATGACCCTAATTGTAAGAATTTTGAGCTATCTCTCATTTATAGATCAGTTGCACTGTGAGGGTGAAGACAATGCTAAAAATGCAGCCCGTTCAGGGGCGTGTCCCCTTAAATGTTTTCAAATCCTTACAACTCTGACTGTCTAATGAAGTTAGGTGTTAACTAATACCTTGATGCAATGGATCAGTCGCCATTTCTGTTGCCTTAATCCGAGAACATTGAAGGTGGGAACATATTTCATTGCTACTAAATCATCATAAAGATTTCTTCTCCTCGTTTTATTCAAAGGAAGAAATAATTTATAGGTTATGCATTAGTTAATTAGGTCTCCAATGGTATGTTACATACCAAATTAAGTACCAAGTGTCCTGTTTCATACCCTACTGCAATCTTAAATTTTACTAGGGTTTAGTAATTTAGGTTCAAATTCGTACTGCATGAACAATAAAGTAATCTGTGTTTATACAAAATTCGTCTGATAAAGTCCGAGCCTTTTAAAAGAATCATTGCTACACGACGCAAACACTGTTGATGAAATTCTCCTATTTCTTCCGTGGTCACGCATCACTCTATTAATCACGGACCCACAACTATTAATTGTGAGGATTTTACGGTTGTTCCAGTCATTAAGATAATTCCGCTTTCTCTTCTTGCTAATCACATAACAGGAATAGCACTTAACCTTTCGTTCAAGAGAAGAAGGAGATATAGGTT